>NC_072408.2:132554166-132856363 GCF_028858775.2 Pan troglodytes | reverse complement strand
ATAAATTACTCAGTCTCAGGTAGTTCTTTATAGCAATGTTAAAACAAACTAATACAGTTTGTTAATTTATTGAATCACATTGATTGATTTTTTTACTTTAAACCAACCTTGCATTCCCAGAACTTCACTTTGTCATGATGCATTTTTCCTTGGTATATATTGTTAGCATTCTATTTGATACATTTTTTTCATCTATCTCTATATGTTTGCGTCTGTGAATGACATTTGTTTTGTAATAGTCTTTTCTTGTAATATTCTTGTATCAGGGTAAATACTGGACTTAAGAAGAAGTTCATAAGTATTCTCTCCTCACACACAGGCAGTCATTAGTACTTATCTGTTTACTCTAAGTCTCTTCTCCACAAATCTCCAGCGTTCTGTATCAGTGTAACTCTCTATACTCTGGTACTGTTCACTGCAATGTCCTCAAGACTCCCAAGTTCTACCTGGGTTCTCCTCTGCACCATGATCTGGAATCTCTCTGCAAACACTAAGCTAGAGCAATCATAGAGTTCATCTCATGTTCCTTATCTCAGAGATCATTGTTCATTGCTTTATGTTCAATAGCTTAAAAACAATCATTTCATATATTTTGTGTGACTTTCCAGCTGTTTCAAGGGAGAGGGTAAATATTACTTCTCTCACTTTATCTTGGCTCCAAGCAGAATTGGGGTCCAGAATTTTGAGTCTCAAAAGTCTTTTTTCTGACTTAACCGTCCTCTCCAAACAATGAGTGTGTCAGAAGCCAAATCTTCAAATATAAGAAGGATCATGAGATGAAATGAAATACTTAGAAGAAATATCAGTTAATATTTTTAAATGTCGTACCAACCCAAAATGCCTTTTATTTTCACACTTCGATATTGATGAGAACGCCAAGCTATAAACATAGAGATAAGGGGCATTCCTATGATGTTTCCCAGCGATACATATGGGGAAAACTCTCAGTGACTAATGTAGATTTTGCAATAGACTTACATGAATTAAGATTGTTTAGAAAAGTATTGTCCTCTTACCCAACCTGTTCTCTCTTCTGAAGCTGTGGACCTTTGTAGTTCAGAGTTTGAAGAAAGAATTTTCCAAGGTCTTCTTTAGCTTTAACATTATATGACCCTATATTAAGCTCTAATCAGAATTGCTAAGTTACAACAGTTTTAATAAAACCAGGAATACAGACTTAACTGATGCAGTAGACTGAATGGTCTCATAAGGTTAACTATGTGTTTCTTATGGAAAGATTCACAAACCTGTGATAATAATCCTAGCATACAAGTGCGGGACACTTTACTGTGTCAACAGTAAGTTGGGCCAGTGTAGTGATCTTTGTTGGCAACCTTCCCAGCAACCATCATCCTCTTTTGCTCCCAATAGAGTCAAAATCTTGTTCAGATATCTACTCCTTTTGCACAGAACCATGAGCCTTGGGGTTATCTTCATGGATGGGTGTGATGGTAATCCATCTCATTGGCATTGATTGGTTCATACATGGATAGATGACTTAGTATTTTCCAAAAAGAAGAAAGTTTTTCTTCTGGGAAGTACTTAATGAAAAAAAAATTAGTTCCATAGAAAGTTATAGGAAAGAAATAACTTCTCTTGTTCCATGTCTAGATGTAATACCTGATACCACTACAACAGTCCTGCTACCTACTTGAGGTTGAAGGAAATGCCCAGGATGGTAGACCAGAGAAAAGGAAAGAGCCTTAATATCACTGAACTTCCGAATCAATCAACTCGGTGGCCTTTTGTAGGCTGGACTCTGTTATGAAGCAAGAGAAATTTCCTTTTTTAAGATGATTTGAGTTGAGATTATATTTCTTTATTTGAAATTATTCAATCATACAAATATTGGTAACATTCTCATTTCTAAAAAATAATCTGAGTTACTTATCTGACCCAACATAACTTCTAAGTGATCAAGCTAGTGATAGAACTTAGTTTTTCTGGCTTCAAGATTATTGGAGGATGGAGGGGAGGAATATCTGAAGTAAAATCTTTAAATAAAATGGGGGTGAATGACTGAAACAAAATTGCATTATGTGCTGGTAAATTATTTTAGAGCAATGGATAACATCTAATCCTTTATCTTATCTTTTTTCTTAGGCTTCAGTCAGCCTCTCGTTCCAGTTGTTAGATAGAATTTTCAGAAAGGAGGCAAATTGAAAAATGGAATGCTAACACTTTTTTAAAATTTAACTCTCACTGTGTCCTTCTTCTCCTTGATATCTCTGATTATTCACTGGTTTTCAGGGACTGAGGTTAACTAAGTTTCAAGAATATGACTTATATAACCCCCACATGGTTTCTGGCAACATTAAGCCCTCACTTTTACTTGGAAATAGTTGCCTCTGGTTTAGCCCTGATGTTCCTTCATAGACAGAATGTCAGTTCCCTTGTTCACTCCATTACTCTCTAGAGTCTTCTAAATGGCCCACTCTACTCACTGGCTTCCCTGGGTCGTGTTGCCATTTGAGTTTACTGTTTGTGGATGTCATTTGAAATCACAATTCAATTTCTCTTTTCCTAATTTTAGAAATTTTCAGGCCAGGCACGGTGGCTCATGCCTGTAACCCCATCACTTCGGGAGGCCGAGGTGGGTGAATCACCTGAGGCCAGGAGTTTGAGACCAGCCTGACCAACATGGTGAAACCCCATCTCTACTAAAAATACAAAATTAGCTGGGTGTGATTGCACATGCCTGTAAGCCCAGCTACTTGGGAGGCTGAGGCAGGAGAATCACTTGAACCCAGGCAGTGGAGGGTGCAGTGAGCTGAGATCATGCCATTGCACTCCAGCCTGGGCAACAAGAGCGAAAATCTGTCTCAAAAAAATAAAAATAAAATAAAATAAAATAAATAAAATTCTAGTCACCAGATAGCCAAGATAGTGAATTCCTGATTATAAATGCTCATATATTTGTGAGTGGCAAATTCAAATTGTACTAGAGAATTAAGCTAGATGATTCTTTCATTTTTCTCCCTATAATGGAAAATTCAGAAAGATTCTACATGCACAAGATGAGGGTTGGGGGGAGAGTTGATTAACATTTTCCTATCCTATTTGTGAATTGACATGTTTTCCATAAAATATATCTCATTTCTGAAGAAATACTAATATTTGAGCAAAATAAAAAGTTATCTTTTGATTCTTAATCATTTTTACTCTTTAATTTCCTGAAACTATCTTATGTTCATGCTACAAACAATTTAGTTCATTTTAAGAATACATTTATTTATGGAAGCAGCAAGTAGAGAACATTGATTTGCAATTTCAGGAGCTTGAACTGAAAGCTGTTGATTACCGAGCCCTGTTTGTAACCCAGAGGAGAATTTTGAAACCTAATTTTTGGAGCTTTTGAACACAAGTCACTCCCACTAACTTCTACTGCCAGTGAGATGTTGGGAATTAAGTATGCATAGGAGTAATCTAAATTTCCTTCTGATAATGAATAGTAATTTAGTCTGTGTCTTCCGGGTATGGCCCCATGACTTGACTTAAAGCAGAGTTTACAATTCATAAACACGCCATCTTAAAAGTGTCTTCCCTAAGTTACAAGTTTCTGCTCTTCAGTTCTAATGCAGTCAAACGTCTCAAGTGAAAATTCCTTTAACCCGTATTCCACTTTTGTTTGACACTCAGTGACACACGATGGCCCTGACAGGTTTTCCTCAATAACTGACAGCAGGTAAAAGGGTCTGCATGGAAACTTCTGCTACTTCACAGTTATAAAGTTCACATGAGGAGGCTGATTAGGGGCATGAGAGGGCCAAACTCCACAATCCAACAAATCCCCTGAGGCTGAGATTTGGATTCTGAAGGGATTCTTTCAATGCTTGTCTGTATACAAAGAATGTAGCCACCTGAACTCTAGAAGACAGATGAGAAAAATAAAATTCACCCTAAGTTATTTCTAACTTCAAAGACTATGGAGTAAAAGCCCAAAGATAGAATAATGGGGCTGGAATTTAAAATGTCTTACGTCTAGAAATTTATGCTTTTACTCTAGTTCTTTTTTTCCTCTTATCTTTATTTATTTATGTATTTACTTACTTACTTAATTTTTTGAGACAAGGTCTTGCCCTGTCACCCAGGCTGGAGTGCAGTGGTGCGATCTTGGCTCACTGCAGCCTTGACCTCATGGGCTCAAGTGATCGTCTTGCTTTAGTCTCTGCAGTAGCTGGGACTACCGGTGTGCACCACCCTGCATGGCTAACTTTTTACTTTTTCGTTTTTTGAGGGGTGGGGACAGAGTTTCACTCTTGTCTCCCAGGCTGGAGTGCAATGGTGTGATCTCGGCTCACTGCAACCTCCACCTCCAGGGTTTATGCAATTCTCCTGTCTCAGCCTCCCAAGTAGCATGGTGCCTGCCACCACGCTTGGCTAATTTTTGTATTTTTTTAGTAGAGACAGGGTTTCACTATGTTGGCCAGGCTGGTCCTGAACTCCTGACCTCAGGTGATCCACCCGCCTTGGCCTCTCAAAATGCTGGGATAACAGGCATGAGCCACCACGCCCGGCCTACTTTTTCTTTTGTAGAGACAGGGTCTCACTATGTTGACCAGGCTGGTTTCAAACTCCTGGCCTCAAGAGATCCTCCCACCTTGGCCTCCAGGGTAGCTGGGACCACAGGCAGGAGCCACCATGCCTAGCTAATTTTTGTGTGTGTCGGGGGCGAGCAGTTTGTAAAGATGGGGTGTCGCTATTTTGCCCAGGCTGCTTTCAAACTCCTGGGCTCAAGTGTTCTTCCTGCTCCGGCCTCCCAAAGTGCTGGGATTAAAGATGTAAGCCTAATTTATTTCTTAAAACAGGAACACTGCATTACACTGTTAATAGAAATCCAGTAGTACCTACCATCATAGGGAGTAACTACAGGAAATAAGTATTGTGCAAATTAATGTGATAAAATGTTACGAAATCACAGCTACTCTTTTCTGCAGAGGCTTCTCAGTCTGGGTTTGGCTCTCTCTCTAAAACATATTATAAATTCACTGGTGCCAAATGGTCTCTCTCTTTTATGTAATCAAAAGGTCTGAAGGACAATTGAAATGAAAATATGTGATTTAATGTTATTTAAAGAGGTATCTGGTGCCACCTAAAACCTAAAATCGCCCAGCATTGATGCAGGTGTGTGTGTCTTCTGCCCTGGGAAAGACTGATGTGGTCTAACAGCTTCATTTTACTGATGAGATTTTAGCACAGAGAGAGGATGTGATTTATTCAAGGTCTTTGGCAAAAGAAGCACCAGAACACAAGTCTTCAGGGTCTATGTTCACAATCATTTAGCTATACCTCATCAATTTCTAAAAATACCAAGAAGGATGTGAACAGACACTTCTCAAAAGAAGACATTTATGCAGCCAACAAACATATGAAAAAAAGCTCATAATCACTGGTCATTAGAGAAATGCAAATCAAAACCACAATGAGATACCATCTCACGCCAGGTAGAATGGTGATCATTAAAAAATCAGGAAACAACAGATGCTGGAGAGGATGTGGAGAAATAGGAATGCTTTTACACCGTTGGTGGGAGTGGAAATTAGTTCAACCATTATGGAAGACAGCTTGGCAATTCCTCAAGGATCTAGAACCAGAAATACCATTTGACCCAGCAATCCCATTACTGGGTATATACCCAAAGGATTATAAATCATTATAATATAAAGACACATGCACACGTATGTTTATTGCAGCACTATTCACAATAGCAAAGACTTGGAACCAATCCAAATGCCCATCAATGATAGACTGGATAAAGAAAATGTGGCACGTATACACCATGGAATACTATGCAGCCATAAAAAATGAGTCCGTGTCCTTTGCAAGGACGTGGATGAAGCTGGAAACCATCATTCTCAGCAACACAGGAACAGAAAACCAAACACTGCATGTTCTCACTCATAAGTGGAAGTCGAACAATGAGAATATATGGACAGAGAGAGGGGAACATCACACACTGAGGCCTGTTGGGGGGTGGGGGCTAGGGGAGGGAGAGCATTAAGAGAAATACCTAATGTAGATGACGGATGGACGGGTGCAGCAAACTACCATGGCACATGTATACCTATGTAACAAACCTGCACATTCTGCACAGGTATCCCAGAACTTACAGTATAATTTTTAAAAAAAAGAAAAATAAATTAATTAAAAAAGAAATTCTGAAATCTTGAGATTAGAATACACATCACATGGATGTGTGCGTGCTAGAACAATCTACGTACCTAAGCATTCTATGTATACCTATGTAACAAACCCACACATTCTGCACACGTATCCCAGAACTTAAAGTATAATTTTAAAAAAGAAAAATAAGAAAAATAAATTTATCAAAAAAGAAATTCTGAAATCTTGAGATTAGAATACAAATTACATGCATCTGTGCTAGAACTATCTATGGACCTGAGCATTCTGTGCCCAGCAATGTGGATAGACATCAGTTTATAGAACAGAAATGGGTTGGCATGGTGGCTCATGCTTGTAATCCCAGCACTTTGGGAGGCCAAAGTGGGTGGATCACCTGAGGTCAGGACTTCGAGACCAGTCTGGCCAACATGATGAAACCCTGTCTCTACTAAAAATACAAAAAAAAAAAAAAAAATAGCCTGGCATGGTGGCAGGCCCCTGCAATCCCAACTACTTGGGAAGCTGAGGCAGGAGAATCACCTGGACCCAGGAGGTGGGGGTTACAATGAGCCAGGATTGTGCCATTGTACTCCAGCCTGGGCAACAAGAGTGAAACTCCATCTCAAAAAAAAAAAAAAAAGTACAGAAATGGTACATGCCTTTGTGAAGTTTATAACTTCACAACTAGTAAGTTATAAACTTACTAGTAAATACATCATTTTAAAACATTGATTTGTTAATTTCAGAAGCTCTAACTGAAAGTTGTTGATTCCTGAACCTTATTTGTAATCCAGAGGAAAATTTTGAAACCTAACTCTTGGAGCCTTTGAACACAAGTCACTCTCAGTAACTTTTTTTTTTTTTCCTGTCACTGAATAACCAACCACCCTAAACTTCACGGTATAAAACAGGGGACAGCAAAGAAGGCCCCAAATCAAAATCTGATTGGCTGTCAGATTTTGTAAATAAAGTTTTATTGAAACACAGCCACACCCATTCATTTACTATTGTATATGGTTGCTTTTTCACTATAGTGGCAGAATTAAATAATTGCAGCAGGGACTGAATGACCCACAAAGACTAAAATATTTCCTGGTTTGTCCTTTACAGCAAATCTTGCAACCCCTTGGTGGAAAACAATAAAATATGTTTGAGCCAACTTAAGTGCCCAGTACTGTGCTGGGGTAAAGACAGACACTGATATTATAAACAGACCTAACATCCGTCCCTGCAAAGTGTACACTCAAAGACCCAGTTTTTGGGGCATTTTTTGTTTGTTCATTGTTCTTTTCTTAGCACCATCACCAATAAATACATGCAAAACTAAGAACTTAATTATCTCATATAAAGAAAGCGTGTTGCTCACTCCAGATGTAATAAAAGTCCATTGTCTGGATGCAAATGCTTCTTGTGGGTGTTGATTCATGATTTTCATTCACTAAAATGACCCTGCACCTTCGCCTCAGTTTCTCCACTGTGAAACAGAATCCTTTCTTTCTCTGAACATGTTAGCATTTGGAACTGGCAGATCATGGTAGTACCTGGAGTTGAAGAAAGACTTGCTTCATTTCTGCCTATAGAAAATCGTTGTGTCTTCAAGTAAAACTTGATTTTTTTTTCCTTATATTTCCAAACAGACTTTATGAGTGTGTTTAGGATTAGAAGTCATCACATAAAACATTAAAATGATCCTGACTTCTTAGTCTGATACAAAGGCAACTTGTCTATTTATGGACTCTGTTTGCATACATAACTCCAATTAGTTTAATGTGAATGTTGTCCACGCACCATTACTGACTCACGGCCTCCAGCTTTTTTTGGGAGAAAAAAATTATACTTACTTTTTCCCTATCATTGGTTTCCTTCCTAAAATTGTAATTCAAAGCTGCAGTTTTGATTCCTTGAAAAGCTGAGACATTAGTGGTGGGTGGAAAGACATCCATCCATCTTAGGCTGATAATGCCCTTAATACGCCAGGGGCTTTGTGAGCCATGGCTTATGATCAATTTTGCAAGTTCATTCTTCCACACCTCTAGGCTCAGATGTGAAGTCCATGTCGTAAGTAGTGAGAGCTGGTCCCTATGGTCTTAAGTTGAAAGGTTTGCTAAAAACACTAAGAACCAGCAGCCACTGGCCCACCAAGCCAAAGGCACGGCATGCAGACCACTCCTCTGGAACATGTCAGTGCAGCTCAAATCCCAGACCAAATCTGGAGGTTTTAGCCTGATGTCTGTAGGTTACATTGGTTCTCAAAGTTCTGTTTCTGAGCCTCTTTGCTTCTTTCAATGTTGATTTACACAATGTTAAAAACTGAAATAGTTGCTAACATAAAAATAAAGAGATTTCAAATCTAATTTAAGATTTCTGGTATCTCTTGAAAAAATCAGAGTATCTGTTAACACAAGGACCCCACGTCTTAATGATGACAAGGTCACTCTCCTTTTGCCTTTGACATCCGGCCACTGTCCCTTCCTTTACCTGAAGCTCACAGACATTTTCCTATCCAATGCCTCATTCTAAAGTTGTACACGTGCATAACATTCATACTTACTGATGTGGTTTGGCTGTGTCCCCACCCAAATCTCACCTTGAATTGTAATAATCCCCACATGTCAAGAGTGGGGCCAGGTGGAAATAATTGAATCATGGAGGCAGTTTCCCCCATACCGTTCTCATGGGAGTGAATAAGTCTCACGAGATCTGATGGCTTTATAAATGGGAGTTCCCCTGCACAAGCTCTCTTGCCTGCCACCATGTAAGACATGACTTTAATGGACTCAAACCTTTTTCTTTATAAATTACTCAGCTTCAGATATGTCTCTACTAGCAGCATGAGAACAGACTAACACACTTACATATCTAATCAGAGCCCATTTATTTTTCAGTAACATTATTTACAATGCCTTCCTTCAAAAACAAACAAATAAGCAAACATCATTTGGGGATGCCCACAGCCACTTGGCAGTTACTCCCCATGTCTACAGCAAGCATTCTGGGGTCAGCCTGCCTGGTGTAAAACCTGGCCCTGATGCTTGTACATCTGTATGGCAGCCGGCAAGCCCAGCTGCTTCTCTCTGCATCCGTTTCCTCATCTGTAAAATGGGGATAATATTAATATATACTTTGTAGAGTTACTGCAAGGGATTCATGGGATAATTTGTATGAAGCGCACAGGGCACAGCTTGGAAGAACAGAACCTCTTGACACAGGTTGGCAGTTGCTACCGTTATAACCACGACTACCTTACCACAAATGACCTCCTGCTGGTGACTGCTGTTCTCAGTTCTTCTGTCCCATGACTGACTTTCGCCTGCACTCTGTTGGGCATCAAATCACACTCTAAACTGCTTTACAGACTCTAGCTGAAGTGATTTCACCACAAATAAGATCATGTCGTCTAGACACTTCAGCAGCTTTAGGGTCTTTCTTTTGCTCTTATAACGAAGACAGTGCAACCCAGTGGAGTCCATGATGCCCCGTGTGGTCTGGCGCCTGCGCTTCTCCAGCCTCAGCTCCTCCCTGCCCCAGCTCCCTTTGTGTTTCCATCTGCAGGGACCTTCTTTGGGTTCCTGGTATTCACACAGATTCTGTGCCCCAGGCCTTTTGCTCATGCTGCACTCCTTTTGTGGGTGTTCTCCTCTCCCCTCTGCACCTCCTAAATATCTACTTGTTCTTCTCTTGACATCTCAGTGATGTAAGATATTTCTCCTCAGTCCTTTTGCAAGCTGGGGACCTCCAGCTAGTGATGCCCCACCAGGCCCCACTCAGCCATGCTGGCATGCCCCTGCTCACCTGTGTTATAGCTTGTGCCTGCATTCAATGGTTCCCAAGCTCTTGTCCCACACCCAAGAAGAATGAGGATATGTGGGACATTGAAGGGAGGAGGGAAGAGAAGAATTTTATTGAGTGACGGAACAGATTTCAATGGAGAAGGCATGTTGGGGATGGTCCCTGACCCCAGCAGTTGGGTGATTCTCACCTCCCCATGTAGCTGGGTCTGGGGCTTTTTACGGCCCTAGGTAGTATTGGAAAAGGCAACATTCGATTAGTTAAAAGGAATTATTCAGAAAGAACCAATCGGGAAAGGGCAGGCAAACAGGAACAGAAGTTCTCACTCTGGGTCATGGGTTTCATTTGGGATCAGCAGTCTGGGCTTTTGGCCTTCATTCTGTTTTTGGCTTGAAGGTGGGGTTTCAACCGAGATGCATCCCTGTCTGTCTAGGCATTTTGCTGCCTCCTGTCTCTATCATTAGTAGACACATTCCCACAGAAGCCTCCTTGACATCCCAAAGGGATGCAATCTTCCCTCTTCTGCTATTAGGGGACCATGTGCTGCTCCCTAGCAGCTCTTGTCACTGATAAAAAGATAAGTTTCATGTTTGGCTCTGAGATCGTTTGCTTATTTTTCCTTCATTATACTGGGGCAGAGGCCAAGTCAAGTTCCATACACTCTTATGTCCTCAGGACCCAGCATAGAGCTGGGGCCCAGTAAACATGGGACCAAAGGAACAACTGACAGGGGCTGACTTATATTTAATTAAGTCAGTTGAACTCATTTAAGTCCTAAAGTGAAGCTCTTTGTAATGCAAATAGCTGCCCCTGATTTATTTGTAATGTTGGTTTTATTTTCACATAGCAAGTTACTAGCAGTGAATTATGTCCCCAGTGGTAATCTTTTGGGAAATAAATGAACTAATTCTAGTTTAGTTGGGGTTTCTCACCTTAAAAATAGCTCACATTTCATGTGCCACTAACAGTTTTAAACAAAGTAATTTGGTTCTGTGTTTGCCCTGAAGAGAGCAATCTTGTTCTACATGACAATCTTCTGGAAGAATGATCCCGGTGAAGTGATTTTTTTTCTCTTTCCCTCCTTACTCCATGTACCCCAAAGCCTAGAGATCTATAATTGAAACGACAATTGTCCCCCAAAAGTCTTCACGTCTTAATCTGTGGAACCTGTGATTATATTACTTTCAGTGGCAAAATGGGATTAAGGTTGCAGATGGAATTAAGGTTGCTCACCATCTGACCATGGGATGGGGAGATTATCCTAGGATTATCCTGATTAAGGCCAGGTGCTGTGGCTCACATCTGTAATCCAGAATTTTCAGAGGCCAAGGTGGGTGGATCACTTGAGGTCAGGAGTTCAAAACCAGGCTGGCCAACATGGTAAAACCCCGTCTCTACTAAAAGTACAAAACAATTAGCTGGACATGGTGGCAGGGACCTGTGATCCCATCTACTCAGGAGGCTGAGGCAGGAGAATCGCTTGAACCTGGGAGGTGGAGCTGCAGTAAGCCAAGATCTTGCCACTGCACTCCAGCCTGGGTGACAGAGCGAGACTCCATCTCAAAACAAAAACAAAATGATTATTCAGGCAGACCCGATGTAATCACAAGGCAACTTACAAGTGGAAAGGGAGGCAGAAGAGAGAGGACAGAGAGATGGCAGCATGAGATGAACTCAGCTAGGAGTTGCTGGCTTTGTAGATGGAAGGGGCCAGGAGCCAAGGAATACAGGCAGCTGCTAGTGTAGCAGTCTTTCTCTCCTTAGCTCAGCTAGGTCCAAGTTCTTGTCTCACGACCAGGAAAATTTAGGCTCATGGACACCAGAGAGTAAGTGGAGTATAATTTATTAAGCAAAAGGAAAATTATCAGTGGAGATGGAATGACAGGGGTGGTTCCCTCACCCAAAGGCAGGAAAGTGCCCCATGTGGCTGCATCTGGGGCCTTTTAAGGACTCAGAATGGAGAGTTTGTGCTGATTGGTTTGTGAGTGTGCAAAAAAGGTTAAAGCAAAGACACCATTCAAAAGTGGGCAGAACAGTGTAGAAAACCAATTAGGAAAGGGTAGGTATATGTAAAATTGGTAAAGGGTGGGGATCAATCTGAGGAAAGTTCACCAAATAAGAAGATGAGTTCTCAATCTGGTCTGAGGATTTAACTTGTGGCTTGGTTTTTAGGCCTTACACTGTCTTTGGCTTGGAGATGGGGTTTCACCAAGGACCTGCCCCTATCTGCCTAGGCATTTGGCTGCCTCCTGCCTCTCTCATTACAAGCTGGAAACCCCAAGAAAATGGATTATCCCCTATAATGTCCAGAAAGAAACACAGTCCAGCAGACACCTGAGCTTTAGGCCAATGAGCTCTGTGCAACACTTCTTCTGCCTTTCAGAATTGTAAGTTAATAAAGTTAAGTTTTAAGCCACTAAGTTTGCAGAAATTTCTTACAGCAGCAATAGGAAAATAATCCAGGTACACCACATGTTAGTGCATCTCACTTTATTGTGAGATGTTGTGAGATGGGATATTGTGCATATTCCCCAATATGCATTTTTTACAAATTGAAGGTTGTGGCAATCCTGCCTCAAGCAGTTCTACAAGTGTCATTTTTCCCAACAGCGTGTGCTCGCTTCAAACTCTGTGTCACCTTTTGGTAACTCTCACAATATTTCAAACGTTTTCATTATTATTATATCCATTATGGTGAACTGGGATCGGTGATGTTACTATTGAAATTGCTTTGGGATGCCACAAATGGCACCCACACAAGATGATCAATTTAATTAATAAATGTATATGTTCTGACTGCCTCACCAAGCAGACATGTCCCTGTCTCTCCTCCTCTCCTCAGGTCTCTCTATTCCCTGAGAAAAACCAATCCTGAAATTAGGCCGGTTAATAACCCAACAACAGCCTGCCTGCGTTCAAGTGAAAGAAGAGTTGGATGTCTCTCACTTTTAATCAGAAGCTAGAAAAGATTAAGCTTAGTGAGGAAAGCATGTTGAAAGCCAAAATAGGCTTAAATCTAGACCTCTTATGCCAAACACTTACCCAAGTTTTAAAACCAAACAAAAAGTGTTTGAAGGACATTAAAAGTGATACTCCAGTGAACACACGAATGATAAGAAAGCAAAACAGTCTCCTTGGTGATATGGGGAAAGTTTTAGTGGTCTGGATAGAAGAACAAACCAGCTACAACACTCCCTTAAACTGAAGCCTAACACAGGGCAAGGTTCTGACTGTCTTTAATTCTATGAAGGCTGAGAGAAATGAGGAAGTTACAAAAGAAAAGTTGGAAGCTAGCAGAGGTTAATTCATGAGGTTTAAGGAAAGAAGCCATCTCCAGAACTTAAAGGTGCAAGGTGAAGCAGCAAGTGCTGATGGAGAAGCTGAAGCAAGTTATCCAGAAGATCTAGCTAAGACCATTGATGAAGGCTACATTAAACAACAGATTTTCAATGTAGACAAAACAGCCTGCTATTGTAAGAAGATGTCTTCTAGGACCTTCATAACTAGAGAGAAGTCAATGCCTGGCTTCGAAGCTTCAAAGTACAGGCTGATGCTCCTGTTGGGAGCTAATGCAGCTGGTGACTTTATGTTGAAGCCAATACTCCATTCTGAAAATCCTAGGGCCCTTAAGAATTATGTTCAATCGACTCTGCCTGTATTCTATAAATGAAACAACAAAGGCTAGGTGACAGGACATGTGTTTACAGCATGCTTACTGAGTGTTTTAGGCCTATTGTTGAGACCTACTGCTCAGGAACAAAAAGATTCCTTTCATATTACTGCTCATTGACAACGCACCTGGTCACCCAAGAGCTCTGATGGAGACGTACAAGGAAACTAATGTAGTTTTCATGCCTGCTAATACAGCATCCATTCCGCAGCCCATGGATCAAAGAGTAATTTTGGTTTTAAAGTTTTATTATTTAAGAAATACATTTAGTAAGGATATAGGTGGCTTAGATGGTGATTCTTTTGATGGATCTGGGTAAAGTAAATTGAAAGCCTCCAGAAAGCATGCACCTTTCAAGATGTCATTAAGAACATCTATGATTCACAGGAGGACCAAATATCAACACTAACAAGAATTTGGAAGAAGATGATTCCAACCCTCATGCATGACATTGAGGGATTCAATACTTCAGTAAAGGAAGTAACTGCAGATGTGGTAGAGATAGCAAGAGAACTAGAATTAAGAGTGGAGCCTGAAGATATGACTGAATTGCTTAAATTTCATGTTAAAACTGTAACAGATGAGAAAAATTGCTTCTTACGGGTGAACAAAGAAAATGGTTTCTGAGATGGAATCTACTCCTGGGGAAGATGCTATGAACATTGATGAAGTGACAACAAATAATTTACAATATTATATAAAGTGAATTGATAAAGTAGCTGCAGGGTTTTACAGAATTGACTCCAATTCTGAAGTAAGTCCTACTGTGGGTAAAATGCTATCAAACACCATGCATGCTACAGAGAAATTTTTTGTGTAAAGAAGAGTTGGTCTATGTGGCAAACTTCATTGTGGTCTTACTCCACAAAATTGCCACAGCCACCACCCTGATCAGTCAACCACCATCAACATCTAGGCAAGACCCTCCATCAGCAAAAAGATTATGATTGGCTGAAGGCTCAGATGAGCATTAGCATTCTTTTAGCAATAAAGGGATTTTTAAAAATTAAGGTATATTTATTGTTTTTTTTGACATAATGCTATTGCACACTTCATAGACTAGAATATAGTATGAAGACAACTTTTAAATGCACTGAGAAACCAAATAAATTTGTGTAACTTGCTTTATTGCAATATTCAGTTGATTGTCGTGGTCTGGAACCAAGCCCACAATATCTCCAAGGTATGCCTGTGCAAGGTCTACACCAACAACTCACACAGCAAAGTCATGAAATCCACTCTGTAGGTCAGATTAAGGTTTCTCTGTCACGTGATTGTGCCCAATGAAATCAATTCTTTCTTCCTTTACAAAGGCTTCACAGCGCATTGTACATCTAATACAGCAGATTCTCTAAACTGCCTAACATTCCTCGTCTACTTTTTTATTGGCTTTACAGAACCCATATTTTCTTCTGAACATTATATGCCTAGCTTAATTTTTTTCCATCACCACATTCTCCCTTGCACCTGGGGTGGCCAGTTGATCCCATTCTGGCCCATGAGACACTGTCATAAGTTTATGGAAGGGTGGTAGTTCTGGAAATGGTTTTGCTGTCCTAATAAAGGGCAAGACATGACTGTCATTACTCCTTTTACATTCTTCTTATTCTTTTTTTGGGGGTGGATGGGAATGTGATTGCTGGAGCTTCAGCAGCCATTTGCAACTATGAGGAAAATGTCCATAAAATTGAAAAGGCATTCACCTAGATTATACTGAGGAGCTGCTAAAGTAAAGCCAAAAAATCTCTACATTTATTGATATAAGAAAAATAATTCTCTATGTATGCTATTATGGTTATCCAATTGCAATTGTGATTGATACCCAATAGCAAAGTACAATACTCACCACACTGTGCAGTCATTACAGAGAATAATGCAAATGTCCATCTCTTCTAAGTTCTTGGGGGGCATTCTCCACTCCTCTGCATTGCTCAAAGTCCCCAGCACAGTGTCTGCTCTGCTTTCTTAAGTCAATGGTGAGAAATATCCAAGTTGATTGAGTTATCTACAAGAATACTGAAAATTATCCAAGGAATCTAATTCAACAAGAATTTATAAACTCTTGCTGTGTGCCAATCATTGTTCCTGATTCTGGACTTAACAGGGGAATAAAGTACTACTCCTACCTAAAAAAATTCACAGTGTCCTGGAGAGAAAAAACAATTTCTCAAATACAAGGTGATAAGTGTTGCAATAAGGATATGTAAAATATAGCAGCAACACACCATTGACAAAGGTGTTTGTCATTAACTGCTTTCAGCTACAGCAAATGCAGTCTCAACATGCTTATTCAAAAGAGGTTCATTATGTCCATTAGGAAGACTACACACCAAGTGGGTCCCCGAGTGCATTGACTCAGTGGCTGAACCACGACAACAGAGGCTGAGGTTCTCAGTTTCTCTGTTGAAGTTCCTGATGGTTTCCTCTACAGGTTGGTAGCCAGAAGGTGGCAGAAGTTCCAGGAGCTCCATAGAGTTATGGCAATATTCACAGAACTGTTTCCTTCTTTCTCGGCTGTCCCTCGGGAGAAAGGAACATTTTCCTAGAATTGCATAGCAGAATTCCCCTCCCACCTTATTAATCAGAGTTGGGAGCTGGGTGAGGAAATGGGATTACCTTGGTACAAATCAAACTCATGCTGGTGCCAGATTGAGGGGTCAGGTCCCCAGAGGCACGTGGATCGGTCAGAAAGAGGGGTTGCCTTCAGTTAGGAAGAAAGACAAGAGTGATAGGTTGTGGGAAGGCAACTCACACTTTCCACTATGGACATGCAGTTCTATAGAGATTCAGCATTTGATAGTTGGGTAGTTTGTTTAAATTACAAACATTTAATAGTATACTTACAGACCGGGCATGTTGGCTCACACCTGTAATCCCAGCACTTTGGGAGGCTGAGGTGGGTGGATGACTTGAGGCCAGGAGTTCTAGACCAGCTTGGCCAACGTGGTGAAACCCTATCTCTACTAAAAATACAAAAATTAGTTGGGAGTGGTGGTGGTCGCCTGTAATCCCAGCTACTCGGAAGGCTGAGGCAGGAGAATTGCTTGAATCCAGGAGGCCGAGTTTGCAGTGAGCTGAGATCATGCTACTGCATTCCAGCCTGGGCAACAGAGCAAGATTCTGTCTCAAAACAAACAAACAAATATAGTACATTTACATTTAATAGTTAGATAGTTTGTTTAAACTACAAAACATTAGGGAATGAGTTATAGTGAGTCACCCAAAAGTTACAAAGCTGTCTTTTGCTTGTACCTATTTTTTAGTATTTTGGAAATTTTTATGCTGACTCCTCATTTTTCAGTGTTTCTTCTTCTTCTTCTTCTTCTTCTTCTTCTTCTTCTTCTTCTTCTTCTTCTTCTTCTTCTTCTTCTTCTCCTCCTCCTCCTTTCTCCTTCTCCTTCTTCTTCTTCTCCTTCTTGTTCTTCTTTTGTTCTTTTTTTGAGATGGAGTCTTGCTCTGTTACCCAGGCTGCAGTGCAGTGGTGCGATCTCAGCTCACTGCAACCTCCGCCTTCCAGGTTCAAGTGATTCTCCTGCCTCAGCCTCCCAAGTAGCTAGGATTACAGGTGCGTGCCACCACACACAACTAATTTTTGTATTTTTAGTAGAGACTAGGTTTCACCATGGTGGCAAGGCTGGTCTCGAACTCTTGACCTCAAGTGATCTGCCCACCTCGGCCTCCCAAAGTGCTGGGATTACAGGCATGAGCCACTGCACCCAGCCCTCAGTGTGTTTTTTTAATATAATAAAGGACTGAAGATGTACCACAGTTTTTAAGAAGAAAAAGCATTTTCAAATGGAAACTAAAGATTATTTCAACATAATCCTGTCTGCTTCTGGAAGAGTGTGAAGATTATTCTAAAAAATTCAATTAAGCAATTCAATTAACCAGTGTGTATTGAGTATTCACTACGTACCAGACAAGTTGGCATTTGAAAATTTAAACATAAGGAAAAGAGTCACGCTGATTGTCATTTCTTCCACATGCACAATTTAGAAAATTGATGCCACTTTATCAAACCACAGCTATTTACTGCATCCCTACTATGTGCAAGGCATGTTCCTAGAAGCACTGACGATTTGAGAAATCATTTCAATAGGGATAAATAAAAATGATTTTTAAAATGTATTTGCTTTGATGGATGAGTTGATTATCGATTGAGATCAAGTTACTTAAGATTCAGTTTAAGGAGGAAGCTATAAATATTTAGGATTCTTGAAGTTGAAAGTGCTTGAGCACACGGAATTGAAAGGAAGGATGAGGAGTCATTTAGCTCTTACATAGGAGAAAATAGGAATTAGACGCTATCCCAGCAGCATCAGTTCTCCCAGGAAAAACTACCAGGCTTGCTCCTTGCCCCTGAGGTTTGCGGTCTCCAAAGTGTTTCTTCATCCCTAATAATTCAATTTCTAAGGGGCTCCCTTTACATAAAACATAATGTGACGATGCCCCTAGAGTCACATAACCAAGTGACCTGCCGCTACCACACACACCAAAATGCTCTAAATTCACCTCCCTGGTACAGAGGTATTGAAGGAACCTGCAATTTGCCACCTGGAATCCCCACAACACCAGACGTGCAGCTGGCCCTGACCTGACCTCATTAAAAACACTCCAGTAAATGGATTCCTCAATCAGCCATCTCACCTAGACCTCAGCGTGCTGCCCTGTCCCCTGTGCTTGCCTCTCCATCCTAAAACCCTGCAAGGACTGCAGCTTTCTAGGAAGCCAGAAGCTTAAATGCTTCCACAGCTTCTCCATTCTGAACCCAATACCAGACACCTCTTTTGAACTTAGCAGCTGTGAGGTCCTCAGACAGGTGGGTGGAACCCAGAGGGTGCAAGTAGAAACCGAGACTTGTTAGTGTCTGGTTTTAATATATTGGGAAGGACCCCAGATGTCATGCAATAGCCTCTCATTCAGATTCAGAGAGGAGACATGGGGAGCCCAACCTCACAGCCTCTGCCTCTGAATTACAATACGGAATTCTTTCTACTACCGCTGAATTTCCCTGTGCAGGTAGGGGGTGGGGGAAGTTCAGGTGTCCTGGGTAAGGGGACATGATATCTTCATTTCAGCCATTGGACAGTTTGTTTTTCAGCAAACATCCTGTGTCTCTGGGACAGAGCACTTGGGCTGTGCTCAGAAGAAGGGCCCAGACCTTCTACACATGGCTTCAGGGAGAGATGACACTACTGATCCAGTCACATTCTGCCTTCTCCTCCCTCTTTCTTTCTTTTTTCTTTTTTTTTTTTTTTTTTTTTTTTTTGAGATGGAATCTTGTTCTGTTTCACACAGGCTAGAGTGCAGTGGTGCAATCTCGGCTCACTGCAGCCTCCACCTCTGGGTTCAAGCAATTCTCCAGCCTCAGCCTCCCGAGTAGCTGGGATTACAGGCATGCACCACCACACCCAGCTAATTTTGTATTTTTAGTAAGGACAGGGTTTCACCATGTTGGCCAGGCTGGTCTTGAACTCCTGACCTAAGGTGATCCACCCACCTCGGCCTCCCAAAATGTTGAGATTACAGGTATGAGCCACCACACCTGGCCATCCTTCCTGTTTCTTGAATTTCCACAGAAACAGATTTTATTCAGGTCTTATCTAGGGACTTTTTGAGATATAGAAGATAGGTGATGCCAATGATTAGTTGTGATTTGGATCAGGGACTAATAAGGTAAAGTGACATTCTCTCAGATTCAAAAAGTGATTCAGAAAAATACACAATTGCAGGTGCTGGGTCTCTAGGCTCTTCCCCAGGTGCCTGGATTCCAACTTTTGTAGCCTAAATGTTCAACTGACAGAACAGGCCATCTCTGTGAAGGTTTGCCAGGGAAGAAAGTACAAAGCCAGGCAAACATTGTGGTTGCTCCCACTTATGTTTTTCCTAAAATAGTATTGCAAACTTAATGTGTATGTGAACCAGGCCCTCCTGCTTCAGCTCCTGGTTCCATTGCTATTGGGGTCTGGGGTTTCTGGCTTGAAAATGAAGTATCTTAGAATTAAACAGGGGCAGTCCAAAAGTTTTTCTTATTAGCAGCCTAAATTAACACCCTGGCCAAAATCATTCTGCTATTTTTCTAATATATGCTTAAATGCCATATTCCAATGTACTCCAATCTCTAGAACCAGATAGTACTAGTCAGATCCCTAACACCAAGGTTTCTTTACTCCTGTAAATTTACGCAGGCATGGTCAGCATGAGGTTCGCTTTTGAACACCTGGACTGGTGGGGGCAGGGCAGGGGCTTGTGTGACTATTTTCCCTAACTGTCCATTTCAACTAGGTCTTTCTGGATCCTTTAGAGAAATCAACAATTGTTACAGTAGGTGCAGATTGAGAGACACAGGGCACAGAAAGGTCTGGAGAATGTCTAAGTGGAGCCTAGTCATAGACTCTTTAGGAACTAATAACATCAGCCACATGGTGATTAGAAGGCCTTTCCCCTGACCCCTCCTCAATCAAGTAATTCATAACCAACAAACCTCCAAGCTCACTGCAAACACTACTTACTGCTTAATTTTTTTAAAAAAAGAAATACTGTGATGGTAGGGAAGATGGAAAATGCAGTCTTATAATAAATATATTCCTGTAAACACAGGTTTGTAGCTTTAAAGACTTTTGTAAAAGATCTCACCAGGTGTGGTAGTGGCTCACTCCTGTAATCCCAGCACTTTCGGAGGCCAAGATGGGGGGATTGCTTGAGCCCAGGAGTTCAAGACCAGCCTGAGAAACATAGTGAGACCCTGTCTCTACTAAAAATTAAAATTAAAAAAAAAATAGCCAGGCATAATCGCACATATATGTGGTCCCAGCTACTTGGCAAGCTGAGGTGAGAGGACGGCTTGAGCCCAGGAGGTCAAGGCTGCAGTGAGTTATGATGGTGCCACTGCACTCCAGCCTGGGCAACAGAGCAAGACCCTGTCTCAAAAAAATGTGTATATATATTTATATATAAAATGTGTGTTTATATATATATATATGTAAACATTGCGTAAGTATGTAAGTATGTATCTAATATGTGTATATATGTGTGTGTGTATATATACATACACATATACATATATATGTATATGGCCAGGAGCTGTGACTCACACTTTGGGATCCCAACCTTTTGGGAGGCCGAGGCAAGTGGATCCCTTGGGCCCAAGAGTTCAAAGCCAGCCGGGGCAACATAGCAAAACCCTACCTGTACAAAAAAAATACAAAAATTAGCCAAGTATGGTGGCACGTACCTGTAGTCCCAGTTACTCTGGGGGCTGAGGTGGGAAGATTGTTTAAGCCTGGGAGGCAGAGGTTGCAGTGAGCTATGATCATGCCACTGCACTCCAGCCTGGGCCATAGAGTGAGACAATGTCTAAAGAAAAAAAAAATCTCCCAGTGAAACATAGCAGATGATTACTCTGTTTCCTAAATTAAAATGAAGTATTTAAAAAGTAATTTCACGTGACTCCAAAGTCAGATCATTACTAGCCACAGAGCAGTTAAAACTTCTGTGTCCTCATTCTGAGAATAAGAGAGATCAGTGAGAAGATTTTAACATTCACTGAGTGCTTTATTTGTACCATGCCAGCTACATGTACCATTTCATCAAATTATCACAACAACCCCTTGAATTAAAAACTATTCACCCATTTTACTGATAGAGGAATTGAAGCACAATTAGAGCACCAAACGAGGCCAGTCTGACTCCTTAGCCTGCAATGTTGAGATCTGTACCTCCTGTATTTCTAAATATAGGACTGATACAGAAGGGCTCCTGACTGAACCCCACTGTTAAGCCTGGAACCGCAGCCCTAAGTGAAAACGGCTGACCCTGTTTTTCCACCCAAATTTTGCCTTTTTGGTCTACCATGCCCCTATCCTGTGCCCATAAAAAGACTTCAGCTGACACAGCAACACAAGTGGCTGAGTGTCAGGGATACAAGTGGCTGAGCACTGGGAATACCAGTGGCTCAGCAGCAAGGATACAGGTGGCTGAGTACTGAGGATACAATTGGCTAAGCAGGAAGCAGAGAAGCAACTGAGTGTCAGAGACTGGATAGACACAGCTAACCTCAGATGGTGCAGCTTTGGAGAGGGCCCCAGCCAGAGATGGCCAGACTTCAGGGAAAGATCACCTTCTTCCTGCACCATCCCCTTTCCAACTCCCCATCCTGCTGAGAGCCACTTCCATCGTCCAGTAAAATCCTCCATATATGCTACCCATCAATCCATGCATGTGACCTGATTCTTCCTAGATGCTGGACAAGAACCCAGGTGCCAACAGGGCAGGGGCTGTCACCCTGACCCTCCACTGAGCTGGTTGGCACTTGGCCAACCCTGGGTGACAGAGCTGAAAGGGCATTGGTTGTAATACACTTGGACACTGCTGTGGGGCTGCACAGAGCCTGCTCCCGCCAGAGAGGAGTGACTGGCTGGTTCCAGTATTCATTCACTCCAGTTCCCACACTTGCTCCCTTACACACTCCCTCTCACAAGGGGTTTGAGCGTGTGGCAGCCGAGTAAACGAGCCACACCCCTGTCACAAGTTCCACAAAGGGATCAAGGGAATTATCCCATCTCACAACCAGCCCTTTAGGTTTGCTGATGAGCTTTTCTTTTGGTTTGAGTTCTTCAGGAAGCAGGCCCTATGTGAAGGATTGCAGTGCCTGTGATTTATGAAATAGTTAATCTCAGGACAACAAGAAGTAAGAGGGAGAAGAAAAGCAAGGATGTGATTCAAGGTAAAGTCTCAACCCTGTCTGATCCTACAGGATGTGTGAAACCACACCTCAGTCTATACTGCCTAGAAACAAAGGGCCGGGGCTTCTGTGTCCCCACACAATTCAGCCACTGGCTATGGGTTGCTCCAGGAGTGTGTAAATGCCCAGGTGCTTGTCCTGTCCCAAGGTGAGGCTGCCCTAGTAGCTCAAGGCTCTCCTTGGAGTGCCACTACTCTGAGGCGTTCAAAGAGCACAGAATACTGGCAAAGGGGACTCGAGAGGACCTGGGCAGGACACCTGTTCTGAGCACTTTCTACTCATCCTGCTGGTGAGGGAGGGAATCCTCACCCTAAATAGAAGACAGGTGAACACACAGCACCTGAAACTGCACAAGTGAGGTAGACTGCAGCTTGTGAGCCACATATACTCACAGAATGGGAGAGGTCAGTGAACACCAGACACCCCTCAGGGGAACACAGAGGCTGCAATCAAGAACCCTGCGGCACCACTCATAATAGCAACACATGGACTCAACCTAGATGCCCATCAATGAAGGACTGAATAAGGAAAATGTGGTACAGATACACCATGGAACACTATGCACCAGGAAATACTGTGTATCTATGTAGCTATGAGATCATGGCCTTTGCAGCAACATGGATACATCTGGAGGCCGTTATCCTAAGTGAACTAAGGCAGGAACAGAAAACAAAATACCACATGTTATCACTCAAAGTGGAAGCTAAACATTGCATACACATGGACTCAAATAAGGAAGCAGTACTTACTGGGACCTTTTAAGGGTGCAGGATGGGAAAAGGGTGAAGAATGAAAAACTACTTATCAGGTATAATGCTGATTACCTAGGTGACAAAATTATCTGTACGCCAAACCCCTGAGACATGCAATTTATCCATGTAACAAACCTCCACAGGTACCCTTCGAAACTAAAATAAACGTTGGAAAGCAAAAAAAAAAAAAAAAAAAAAAAAGGAACAAAGTGAACCATCAGGAGCTGTAGGAAGCAGGCTTTGTAGTAACAAAAGAATGTGAGAATGTGGTGCCCCTGGTTCTGAGAGGAGGATGTGATTGACTTGATTCAATGATTCTGTGGAATAGCAGGGAAGTAAAATTGGTTAGGTTGAGGACATGGTGGAGTGCAAGCAGTCCAGCCCATAGATGAACTAGCTGGGTAGGGGGCATATCTTTTCAGCTGGGGAGGAGGCATATCTGATGAGAGTAGAGAACACCCAGTTAGTCTTGGAGGCCCTCCAAGGCCCAAAGATGTCAAGACAACCCGTGAAATAATAGGCCCTACACTACAGCATCCCTAATATATATATAGTCAATTACACAAGAAGTGAGTGGAGGAGAGGAGACTGATGCAGGGAGCATTGGGCTGTTCTTGCATTGCTATAAATAAATACCTCAGACTGAGTGATTTATAAAGAAAGTAGATTAAATTGACTCATCGTTCTGCAGGCTATACAGGAAACAGTGCCAACATATGCTTCTGGGGAGGCCTCAGGAAGCTTTTAGTCATGGCAGAATGTGAAGAGGGAGTAAGCACTTTACAAGGCAAAAGCAGGAGCCAGAGAGAGAAGATTGGAAAAGGGAGTTGCCACACACTTTCAAATAACCAGATCTCATGAGCACTCACTCACTATGTGAAGACAGCACCAAGCCATGAAGGATCCAGTCCCGTGATCCAGACGTTTCCCATCAGACCCCACCTCCAGTATTGGGGATTACAATTCAACATGATATTTGGGCAGGGACAAATATATAAATTATATCAACCCCAGCCCCTCCCAAATCTCATGTTCTTCTCGCATTGCAAAATACAATTATGCCTTACCAACAGTCCCCCAAAGTCTTAACACATTCCAGCATTAACTTAAAAGTCCAAAGTCTCATCTGAGACATGGCAAATTCCTTTCACCTATGAGCCTGTAAAATAAAAAAGTAGTTAGTTATTTCCAAGATACCCTGAGGTTATAGGCATTGGGTAAACGTTTCCATTCCAAAAGGGAGAAATTGGCCAAAAGAAAGGGCCACAGGTCCCATGCACATTTGAAACCCAGTAGGGCAGTGATTAAACCTTAAATCTCTGAAATAATCTCCTTTGACTCCATGTCCCACATCTAGGGCACACCGATGCAAGAAGTGGTGTTCCAGGGCCTTGGGAACCTCCAGCCCTGTGGAGTTTTTCCCTGTGAAAAAGCCATGAAAACCCTGTGCCTTTTTCATACTGAGGCTACAAGTTGCCAGTGGATCTACATTTCAGGGTATAGAGGATGGTGGCCCCCTTCTCACGGCTCCTCTAGGCAGTGGTTCCATTAAGGACTCCATGTGGAGGCTCCAACCCCACATTTCCCCACCTCACTGCCTTAGTAGAAGTCCTCTGTGAGGGCTCTTCTCCTACAGCAGACTTTGGTCTGGCCATCCAGGCTTTTCCATACATCCTGTGAAATCTAGGTGGAGGCTGCCAATCCTCAACTTCTGCACTCTGTACGCCCACAGGAATAACACCATGTGGAAGCTGCCAAAGCTTACGGCTTGCACCCTCTGGAGCTGCAGCCCCAGCTGTAGCTGAGCCCCATTGACCTGAGGCTGGAGCTAGAGTGGCAGGGATGTTGGGGAGAAGTGTCTTGAGATTACACAGGGTAGCAGGGCCCTGGGCCTGAACCATAAAACCATTCTTCCTTCCTAAGATTTTGGACCTGCGATGGGAGAGGCTGCCACAAAGTTCTCTGAAATGCCTTGGAGTCCTTTTCCCGATAGTCTTGACTATTAGCACTTGGGTCTCCTTTAGTTATACAAATTTCTCTAGTAAGTGGCTGCTCCACAACCTGCTTGAATTCCTTTCCTGAAAAAGCTTTTTCTTTCTCTGCCATACGGCTGCGCTGCACATTTCCCAAACTCTTACACTCTGCTTCTTGTGTAAATATATGTTCCAACTTTAAGTTATTTATTTGCTCTTGCATCTGAGCGTAGGTTGTTAGAAGCAGCCAAGCCACAGCTTGAATGCTTTGTGGCTTAAAAATTCATTCCACCAGATACCCTAAATCTTTAGTCCAAAATTCCACAGATCCCTAAGGCATGGACATAATACAGCCATGTTCTTTGCTAAAGCATAACATGTGTGACCTCTGCTCCAGTTCCCAATAGGTTCTTCATTTCCATCTGCGACCTGTTCAGCCTGAACTTCATGGCCTACATCACTATCAGCATTTTGTCACAACAATTTAAGCAGTCTTTAAGAAATTCCAAACTTTCCCCCATCTTCCTGTCTTCTGAGACCTCCAAAATCTTCCAACCTCTGCCTATTACCCAGTTCCAAAGTCACTTCCACATTTTTAGGTATCTTTATAGCAATGCCCCACTTTTCAGTACCAATTTTCTGTATTAGGCTATTCTTGCATTGTTATAAATAAATACCTGAGACTGGGTAATTTATCAAGAAAAGAGGTTTAATTGGCTCATGGTTCTACAGACTGTACAGGAAGCGTAGTGCCAGCATCTGCTTCTGGGGAGGCCTCAGCAAGCTTTTACTAGTGGCAGAAGGCAAAGTGGGAGCAGGCACTAAACCTGGTGAAAGCAGGAACGAGAGAAGGGGTTGGGGGGTGCGACACATTTTTAAATGACCAGATCTCATGTGAACTCGGAGTGAGAGTTCACTTATCACCAAGGAGATGGTCCAAGCCATTCATGAGGGATTCGCCCTCCAGAAGGAAACACCTCCCACAAGACCCCACCTCCAACACTGAAGATTACATCTCACCATGAGATTTGGAGGGTAAATCCAAACTGCATCACAGGGTTTCTCATCCTCCTAATTAGAGAGCATCACAGTGGATGGTTTCACCCACCCCTGCCATGATTGCCTAATCATAATATTAATGCACAAGTCACTGCACTCTCCATACCTAAGTCTCTGGCAGAAAAGCAATATTCAATTAGAGTACTTAATAAAATATAGACACTATTTGTAAGATTCCCTTTGAATAGACCTCAGTGATTTTTCTCCCTCAGTTATAATGACGGACTGAGTTCAGGATTCCCCCAGATCATGAGAGTTTAGAAACTACCATCAACACTCCACACTGTTCCCAGATACTAATGAGGGGCTCCTTGTATTGAGCAATTTGTTATAAATCTGGTATGAATCTTGGAGTAGAGCCAAACAATATGATGAAAGTGAGACAGTGATCAAAGGAAACTTGGGGTGACAGAAGAGCTTTTTCTTATTTCCCTTCATTTAACGAGAAGTCCTGTTAGAATCACCAGGCAGATTTCAATGTGAGATGAAGATTAAAATAAGCAGAAGCATATTATTCACATACCAGTAAGACAAATTGCTGATGATTAAAGTGTAAATCTTGGTGGCCTAAATTGATGATCTCTGCGGGTTTTGTGCACCATTTGTAAATGGCATTATCTTGTCAACTTGGATTTTGGGCAATTTCTTTTCTTTCATTGAGCAACAAACAACATGGCTCTCCCAGGCAACTAACTTGCTACCTAGAGAACGCCTTTGTTCTTGAATTCTAGGAACCAGAATTTGGAATGGAAGCACAAAATTGCAGTGTCTAATAGCCCTTTTCCAAGTCTTCATGAAGTCCGGTCACATGAATGAGAGCCCTTTCTTACATTTTCCACTGAGGCGTTCTCTCCTACCCCTTCTCACAGTGACCATGTAAGTGCAGAACCAGGTAAACATAATTTAATTGATGAACTTCCCCTTAAGGAGCCAGGGTGAACACTTAGCAGAAAAACAAAACAAAACAAAACAAAAAACCTTGGACTTTGGGTGATAATGATGTGTTGATGTAGGTTCATTGATTGTATCAAATGTCCCACTCTGGTAAGGGATGTTGAAATTGGGGTGGTTGCATGTGTGTGGGCACAGGGGGTAGATGAGAATTCTCCATACTTTCCATTCATTTTTTTCTGTGAACTTAAAAGTGCTCTAAAAATATAGTCTATTAATCTAAAAAAAAAGATTTGACAATGTCTTGTGGACTAATATAAAAAGTGGAGACTAGCCAAAACTTCAAAAATGTAGGAGAGGCTGGATGCAGTGCCTCATGCCTCTAATCCCAACACCTTGGGAGGCCAAGGAGGGAGGATTGCTTAAGTGTAGGAGTTCGAGGCCAGCCTGGGCAACATAGAAAGACCCTGTCTCTACCAAATACATTTTAAAAAATTAGCCTGGCATAGTGGCACACACCAGTAGTCCTAGCTACTCAGGGAGCTGAAGTGGGAGGATCGCTTGAGCCCAGGAGGTCAAAGCTGCGGTGAGCTGTGATCACGTCACACACTCAGCCTGGGCTTCAGAGTGAGACCCTATCTAAAAAATGGTCAAAGAATATAGACTAGAAGGAGACTTTCTCAAGAGGTGTATGGGAGAGGAAGAAAAATTACTCCGAAAAATGCTATTTGATATAATTTTCTCATTTTTATTTTTGTTGGAACCCTCATGACTACAAAAATTCCCCACCCTCATAAAAATAATTATTCATTCACTTGCTCACTCACTCATTTACGAATTGTTTTTGAGAAGCTCCTATGTGTCAGCACTCTTGCAGATACCGGGATTGTTGAGGTGAACAAAACAGATATGGTCCCCACCCTCAGGCAGGCGCATTCTAGTGAGAGAAGACAAGAAAACTAATACATAAACAATAGTTTAGATGCTTGTAAGTGCTGTTAGAATCATAAAACTTGGAAATAGCTGTGTAAAGACTAAAAGAAGAGAATTCCAAGCAGAGGGAATGAGAAATGCAAAATTTCTGAAGCTGTCCTTACCTTGACATAATCACGAAAGAGAAAGGCCAGTTAGGAGTGTGCCAAGCACTGAGCTTCGCGTGCACTATCTCATTAAATACTTCCAACAATCCTAGGCAACAGGTATTACTATTATCCTTGTCATGTAGATAGGAACCTGAGGCACAGTGAATGAGTCACAGAAATCTACTAATTTTGAGGGAGACTCTGTCTCAAAATAAATAAATAAAGCCATTCCCACTGGAAGAAGAAGCACTTGAGTCCTTTCTCAAAACTAGTCAGGTGTTTTTGTCTAATATCCCAGAGTCATTCGCACTCTTACACATGACAAACCTGTATTTTAAAAACCATTTAGCTCCCCAAATATCTCAGAACAATAAAAGATACTGGGAGACGTGATTGGTGGTCCTTGTCTTGCAAATGCCCTTCTCTTGGTGAGTTTCTGTGCAGAATGGGCATTCTGGAAGACGTAAGTCAAACAAAAGTCAACAGTTTCCTGACAATTAATAAAAAGATAATTTAGTGACAGAAAGAGGCAGGTGTGTACAGAGAAATCATAATTCAGCAGTGAAGAGCAGTGTGTTGATAATTTGAAACTATTTAAATCAGATAATAGGGAATGGTTGGACTAAATTCTTTCCTATTTCCATCTTTTACTCTCTCCCCTAATTCTGTGCAGGGTAAACATTCCCAAGCCCCTTTGTTCACCTAAACTTCATCACTCAGAGTACTAAATGGATAATTTTCGGCCACACACTAGAACACTGTCTATCTGACCTGGGTTTTTATTATCTAGATAACATATTTCCCATCTTCTTAATTTATGGCAGAATATGGCATGAAGGCTCAAGAATGAAAGAAAGAGATGGCTTTTTAACAAAAACTGTTAGATTGGTGCAATGATCTAGAATTCCGATGCTGTTTCAGGTTGCCCGAAATTGGCGATCACACTTGTTCTTCTGGCATCCCCGCTCGGCGATGCATCTGCCAAGTTGCCTTTGGTTTTATGAGGCGTGTGTTTCCAGAGTGTTTTGAACTAAATATCATAAGAATCCAGCAGGGCTTTTAGGAATTTCACATGGATGGAAAGACAAATATTGGGTTCACAGCTGCCAAGGAAGCCAACACTTGAGGGGCCATAATCCCGAAGAGCAAGGAGGTACTGAGAAGTAAACACTACCCTCCAACTTTGTTCTCAAAACATTGCCAGGTTCTTAAACCACACAGGGGAGACTGCTGTGCATCTAAACAGAAAGCTGCTAAAAAGTAGATCAAAGTTCAAAGTGCTCTCAAGGTGCTAAGAAGGCAAAAAATGTGGAGTAGGAGTTTGCCAATTCTAAATGTGAGAGCATCTAATGATGTAGCCTGAAATATATATGAAGCAAAACTGAGAACTAAAAAGAGATATAGACAATTACACATACATAGAGAGAAACTTGAGCACCCATTTTTTTTTAATGAAATAAATAAGGAGTTATCACCAGATTGGGTGCTCTGGGATTCAAGACCAGGTTTGTCTGACCCCAGACCTGAGACACAATAACTGAGCATTACTTTGCCAAGTTTACATCATCTTCACCTCTTGAACCTACATTGTTCTCTAACTTGGATTTCCTTTGCTTGATTTTCATTTTGTGTTTTCAAGCTCACTCTCAGTGAGTGGTTCATCATCACATCCTAAATAACCTATTTTATAGTTTCTGACATACCACAGGTATTCAATAACTATTTGCTGAGTGAACACCATCAATGTCTTACGAAAATAATTTATGAGGGTAAAGTCAGCATTGTTTTGTTGTCTTCGGACATTCAGGCTTGTGGTCTTTGAACCACAATTCTGAGCCCTATTTTAGAGTGAAGTGAAACATATCACATCTGATATTTTTAAACTGTTGCCAGTGCTTACGCTTTGACCACTTCTTGCTCCTTTCATTATTATCCTGATAAATTGTTTGTATCCAAATCCGCAACCATTTTTGGCTAAATTGTCTAATTACACAAGTTATACACATCCTTCCAATTTAAATGTTCCTCTTTTATTTGTTCATTTGTCCATGACCCGTTGTTAAGAACATCTTACAGTATCTGCAATGTTGATATAGAAGAAAATAAAATCATTAACCCCAGAGCTAAATCTTCTGAGTCCTTTTTTGTACAAGCAAGTCCTTTTTTTGTACATTTATGAGTCATAAATTTATCCTGTTACTAAAGATAAACAAGTTAGGGTATTGGTATTCTCTTCATTCAGCTGCTTAATCAATAGGTCAATCACTCACTAAATAACTTGTATAATTAGTTAATTAAGTCCAAAATGGTGGTGGATTTGGAAGCAATGAGTGGAGTTACACAGTATTCATTTTGGCCAAGGATTCATCCAATGTATCTTATCTGAATATCAATTATATGATAATATGTAATTTTACTATTGGTCTACAGCATTTTATAGTAGAGATAAGTTATGGATTACGTGATCATTTTCATTCAAACTCAGAAAGCCGAAAGCTGCATTTAAGGGATGACAGTATTCCATTAAAGGTTGATGACTGCTTCCCATTAATAGATTCTGAAACCTTTTAAGAGAAAGTAATTGATATTCAATTTTAAGAAAGGCGAGAAATGTATAAACTCTGAAGCCATTTTCTCAGAAATGGAAGTGATTTTTAGCATCAAAAACTAATATAAAACAAACTATATGGGTACAGAGAAATATTACCCTTTTTCTCAATTTTAGGAGAGGAAGCATATGAGAATATAAGAGAGAACACATATGGCCCATTTTTATTGAACTTCTGCAAAGGTTTCTTCTCACCTACCTTAGTTTCACATTAAAGGCAATTCTGAGGAAACACATTGGATGTAGGGATGTGTAAATTAGAAATTAGGCCGGGCACGGTGGCTCACACGTGTAATCCCAGCACTTTGGGAGGCCAAGATGGGTGGATCACGAGGTCAGGAGTTCAAGACCAGCCTGGCCAAGATGCTGAAACCCCATCTCTACTAAAAATACAAAAATTAGCTGGGCATGGTGGTGCATGCCTGTAATCCCAGCTTCTCGGGAGGCTGAGGCAGGAGAATCGCTTGAACCCAGGTGGCAGAGGTTGCAGTGAGCCAAGGTCGCGCCACTGCACTCCAGCCTGGGCGACAGAGCAAGACTCCATCTCAAAAAAAAAGAAAGAAAAAAAGAAATTAATGTATGTTCACTTTTCTCTCATAAACACTTCTAGAATTTTTCAGCCAACAATTTTATTTCAGCAAGATATTCAGGTTGGTTGATTACTTTAAAACTTATATCTCATTATGATGTTTTGGGAACAAACAGAATATATGAAGACTGTGATGACAAGATTTGTTGTGAGACAATATCTCACAGTATCTTAAAACCCTCAGGAATTAAGACTGAGAAGGGTGTAGATTTACAACGTGGTTGTACTCTATTGTGAATCTGCTTAATGCCATTGAACTGTTTACTTTAATATAGTTAATTTTATGTTACATGAATGTTACCTCATTTTTTAAAAAAATACACTGTAGCCTTTTTTTAAATTGGATCTAATGTTATTTCATTTCTTTTTGAAATTTTTAACTGTTATTTTTTAATTGACACATCATAATTGTACATATTCATGGGATACATGGTGATGTTCAATACATATAATGTATAGTAATCATATCTGGGTAATTTTGTACCCTTTAATGAATCTCTCTCTATCCCTCGCTTCACCTAGTCTTTCCAGCCTCTGCTATTCTCTGTTCTACTTTTTACCTCTTTGAAATAAACTTTTATTTTAGCTACCACGTATGAGTGAGAACATGCTGTATTTAACTTTCTGTTTCTGGCTTATTCTGCTTAACATAATGTCTTCCAGTTAGCCAAGTAAGCTCTCCACGCTTCCATTTCTTCGTTTATAAATGTTTCTAAATATCTAACTAAAACATTATTATGATGAGGTTCAATTGTGATTTAATAGACTACAGCATTTGTAAATGATAAAGCATTACAGAAATGCTAGTTGCTGTTTCTGTTTCTGCTCATGTTGTTCTTGATAGAATTGTCACCGTTTGTGCTTTTAGCTAAACTATAGGAAACTGTCCCCTATGAAGCAAGGAAGGGATTGTGCAAGCTATTTTCATCCATTGAGAAATACTTAGAAAAGAGTGTGCAACTATATTGGCAATTTTTCCTCTTATTTATTTGTGTTGATTGCATGCCCATTATAGCTGAATTCATGAAGACGATTGTCCTCTGGGTTAGAGAGTTCCTACCTCTCCCTCCAGAAGCACTTTTCACCCTTCCCCGCCCTCCTCTGTGCTCTGAAGACTGACTTCTTTGTACAGCATCACCTGGCTTCCCTTTCTCTCGACTTCTGATGAGGTTTAGTCAATGGAGACACCAGCAGCATTGTGGAGGACAAGAGCACAGAGAGATCAGGGAATGTATTTTGCTTACTCCCTCACTGCTGGTCATGGTTTTGTGAAGTCTGTTCATCTGGGGAGGCCCACAGTACCATTGGATAGCCATTCTCTCATGGCCACCACTCTTATGGGGTGTGACAATCTCGCCCACTTCTGCCCTTCCAGCCTGAATGTGAAGACAGCTCCACTGGAGAAGTTCCCGTGTGTTTTGCCCCCTCTCACTGGTTCCCTTAATTTTGTCCACCCCTATGTGAGTATTCCCTATATTAACTCACTCCATTTACTGTCTTTGAATGTGCTACTTGTTTTCTGCCCTTCTGACTGATACACCTTCCCTAACAATATTAATAGGCAACATATGCGTGGTCATATGAATTCGGTGCTATTATTATAAACCATCGATTATACGTGAGGGACCCGAAGCCCATTGAGATTAAGTAACTTGCCCAAGGTCATGCAGCTCATAAATGACAAAGTTGATTTATGACCTGAGGCAGTTTGGCTACACCATAAAAGCTTTAACCCTTATGATTTACTGTCTTCACCTATAAAATTGTTATTGGTGCTGCTTCCAAGTTCTTAAATGAGGGTTGTTCAGGCCAATGACTTTTCCCCTTACACTATCAGTGATATGATTTATTGTACTATTTAGTTTTCATTAGTCACTATTAATTGTGAGAAGTGCTTACTCAAAGTCACAAGCCAATGTCCTCCAATCACCAAGTGATACTTTCAATTAGTCTACTAAGAGAACCCCTCTTGCTACATCTAATCTGCCCTTGTTAACATGCTATTAGTGCAGCATCCAATTTTCTCTTTTCCAGACACTGAAATGAGGCAGGAGCAGCAATAATTTAGATACAATCAGAGTGGGTTATACAGCCTCATTTTCAAATTAGTAGGAATGATAAAATACTTTGCTACACCATCAAAGACTCCTCCATTTAAAAAATAAAAACAGGAAGATATCTCTCACATTCGTTATGTTTTAAAAGTGAACTTTAGTCTGCATGTATGCTCAGGAGTCTAGGGTGGGATTAAAAACAGACAAAAGTACTGAAGAGAAACAGGCACTGGTGACCACTCTGGAAGTTTTGGGTATACCTATGAGATACATGTGATATTGTACACAAATAACACTGTTTAAAATTACTTGACTGGGGGCCATTTGTTCACATGCTTAGGTTTAATAGTGACCATCATATAATATGAACTTACTGCAGGCAGTAGACTTTCCTAACATTTCACATGTCATAATTCATTTAATCCTTACCGAAGCCCCATGTGGTAGGTGCAGATTAATAAACCCATTTTACAGATAAGGAAACTGAGGCACAGAGACATTATTTAACTTGAATAAACTCAGGATTATTTGACTGGCTCCAAAGTCCAGGCTCATATGCCTTTCTTACTCCCCATTTGGTTTCAGTGATAGCTCCTGGATCATCATTTCCAGTTGTGCTATGAACTTACTCAAGCCCAAGTAAAGACACCGTCCCAGGTGGCCAGCTGGGTAACAACAGCTTGAAGTGAAATGACCAAGAACAATATTCTCTTTAGCTTCCTTAATATGTGTCAAGATTTTCCCTAGAATTCACATTCCTGGGCTTCTGAACAAAGCACTGAATTATCAGACTCAACTCCCTGGTGAGAACTGCAAAACCAAGCAACCTTTGATATATTTTCCTTCCAATATTTAGAACAAAATGAAAGAAAACAAAACCCTGAGATGGGCATTTCAGAATGTGGGCTCCTAAAACCAGCACTTGAAATACTTCCAGGAATGCCAGCCAGAACAGAAAGACCACTGGCAGCAATCTCCAAAGCACACTCAAAAGATCCGCAGGTGGCCAGATGGTGCCATGACACAGCCAAGGCTTCCCCAAGGGCCCCAGGATGGAAGAAAATACCAGGGCTCTGTCAGAGACAAGCCTGCATCTGCCAGTGTAAAGAACCTTTCCTAGCCAAGTTATGACAATAGTCATGGGAATACGTTCCTGTCTTCCACTGCCTTCCCTCAGATGTGCACCTAATGTCCAAGAGGACATTTATTGCAAATGCCTTCACAGTCATCAGGATAGAGAAGGAGTACTCAGGGTCTGGGCTTTGCTTTTCTCTTAAGAGGAAATTCTGCTAGAAATGAAAAGGTCTACAGGATATTGATTTTTCTCTTTTTTTCTTTGAAAAAAAAAAAGACTTTTTCACATTCTTTTAATTTTATGGACATGATGATGCCAGAAGTAACATTTGCCTACTTATTATGTGCTGATCATTGTGTTCCTCATTACATTTGTTTTCTCATTTGATAATACAACAGCCTAAAATAGACTGATGGTAAAGAGAGAGAGAGAGACAGAGAGAGAGAAAGAAAGAGAGAGTGAGAGAGAGAGAATAGAAGATAGATAGGATAGATGATAGATGATAGAGAGAGAGAGAGATGATAGATTAGATAGATAGATAGATAGATAGATAGATAGATAGATAGATACACACACAGAGAACTATACATGCACAAAAAAAGAAAGAAAGGGAAAAATAATCTGTAATTCCATCACCCTTAATCTTACAATTTTCTTTTTTGCCTATCATGGTCTGCAATCCCATGTACATATGCGTCTTACTGCATGGACATTGGAAATGTTCTTGGAAACAGCAATGGTCAAAAAAAATCCCCCCACCCCTAGAGTTTACTGCAAAGAATGACCCTTCCCCATATGACTTAGATAAAATTTACAAATGACCCTCTTTTTCCCCATGACAAGGACAGACATAGATCCTCCAAATTCCTATTCATTGTCTGGCAAATGATTAGCCAAGTCCTTTGACCCCACCAACCAGTCTGGATAAAACTTCGACTAATTTGACTTGATGAAACTTTAGTCGGGTTTTTCTCCTTCCCCAGGGTCACAAATTTTGGCTCACCTTTAAGCATTAGAACTCAGAACAACCCCTTCTAATAACCCCTCCTGAAACTCAGCTGACCTCAGGAAAAAAGTAATTCCTAATCAATCATCCAATCAATCCACTGACTCATCCCACTCCATGACACCTAATTATTTCTAGCCTTGTTTACTCCTCCCTCTAAAACAAGGGTCCCCAACCCCTTGGCCATCCATGGCCTATTAGGAACCAGGTCTCAAAGCAGGAGGTGACTGTCAGGTGAGTGAGGGAAGCTGCATCTGTATTTATAGCCTCTTTCCATCACTCACATTGCCACCTGAGCTCCACCTCCTATCAGATCATCAGCAGCATTAGATTCTCACAATAGTGCAAACCCTATTGTGAAGCGTGCCTGCGAGGGATCTAGGTTTTGAACTCCTTATGAGAATCTAATGCCTGATGATCTGTCACTGTCTCCATCACCCCAAGATGGGACCATCTAGTTGCAGGAAAGCAAATGCAGGGCTCCCACTGATTCTACATTATGGGAAGTTGTATAACTATTTTATCCTATATTACAAGTAATAATAATAGAATCAAAGTGCATAACAAATGTAATGCACTTAAATCATCCCAAAAACATTCCCCCACCCTGGTCAATGGAAAAACTGTTTTCCATAAAACCAGTCCCTGGTGCCAAAAAGGTTGGGGACCACTGCTCTAAAAGAAAAGCCCCCTTTCTGCCTAGCCTTTTTTTTCTAGCCTTGTTTTCTCCTCCCTTTAAAAGAAAAGTCCCCTTTCTGCCTGGCCTTTGAGATTTGCTTGCAAATCTCATATGGGAAGATCCTCCCTATTGCAATATGCATTTCTCCCTCATCTGGCTGGTTCTTGTTTAAATCCTCATTTTCAGTAAACTCTCTTTCTACCTAAGTTTAGATCTGTTTTTATTTGATATTATCTATCTAGAAAAAATAATAGTTGATGAAACTGGGACTGGCCTCTATTGCATATGCTCGTTTACAGAGAGGCAGCAGTGTGCCACCTGAAAGTTGGGCAAATTTGGTCTGGTTGCTCACCCTCTCCATACTTCATGTGTCATCACCTGTTCAATGCAGATGACAGTACCTGCTTCATGTAACTGTTGTGAAGACTAAAAGGTTAATATTAAATGCTAACAACACTGCCTGACACACCATAAACACCATACTAGTCTTTCCTTTTGCTGTTATTATTATAATTTTTTCATTTAATGGTTTATTTTGAATAAATTCTTATGTTTTTAAAATTACTTTTCAATATAGTTTTAATGATGACTAATATTCCATTATGTGCTAAGGTCATAGTTCGCTTAACTAATCTCCTATTATATTTTATTCTAATTATTCTCTAAAATATACAATGTTCTTGATAATTTCCAACCTAATATCATTACTCACATCCCTTATTATAGTCCCGGGAATAATTGTTAGATCAAAGGATATATAAATGTCAACATTTATTTTGAAAATATGTACGATCAAATATACTCCAGAAACACTGGGCAAGTGGTTCAGTGTAAGAGTACACAATTATTTGCACATTTTTAGCACATTTTTCCATTTTTTAACTCATTGACAATTTTAGAATTTAACATTATATAGAATTTTTTCTTAAAATACTTTGCTATAGCATAAACATGCAAAAAAAAGTGTATGAACAAAAATGTATTGTCCATTAACTTATCACAAAGTGATATTCACAAAGTTTACCCATGTAACATAATGGTGGCGAATATTAGTAGCACTGTAAAATCTCCCAAAGGCCACTCCCATTTTTATGAATTTTTATAAACAGCATATAGGTTTTTTTCCCTTTAACTCATAGTGAAAATCACTATCTTTAAATTGAACAGTTCAGTCAGCTCACAGGTTATATGTTTGCCAATATAAACTTATGCTGCTATTTTATTATGTGCTTTCTATCTGTCTAGTCTGTTTTGTTTCGTTTCTTTTTTATCCTTGTTTTATAGTGCAAAATTTTTATTATTCTGTTTCCCATCTTAATTCTATTGCTTCTAATATTCCCTTCTACATTCTATTGCTATATTTTTAATTGTTACCCTAGACATTAAAAAGCATGTTCGATTTATGGAAGTTGAATATAATTTGATAATTTTCGTATCTTCTAGGACCATAAAAGGGTCTTAGAACAGTTTATATCCATGTACTCACCTCCTGACATAAATGCTGTTGATGTCTTGTATTTTAATTCTACATGTATTTAAATCCCACAAGTCATTTTCATTTTTGTTTTACATGGTCCATACTCATCTATCGATGAGTATAGACCCTCATTTTTACCCTTTCTACTCTTTGTTGCTTCTTGCACCTCTAACCCAAAATCTGGGATCATTTTTCCTTCTGTCTTCAGTACACTTTTCATTACTGTGGGTCTGTGATACATTTTTATCTGTTATTTGTCTAAAATATGTTTATTTCAAAATTTTTAAGGATATTTTTCACTGGTTACAGAGTTCTTGATTGGCATTTTTTTCAGCCATGTAAAGATATCCTCTCACTGTTTACTGTCTTCCATTGTTTATGTTGAAAAGTCAGATGTCAAGTCTATTTGTTGTTCCTAGGAAGGTAATCTGTCTTTTTCTTTGAAACAAATTTCTTTTGAAATTTTTAATTGTTTCTGAATTTTAGTACTTTTACTGTAATTGATACAGCTGTGGATCCTTTATAAAAGTATTTTTTCTTGAGTTCATAGGAATTCCTCAGTTTTCTTGATGTCTTTAATCAATTTTGGAAGGTCCTCAGCCATTCTCTCTTCAAATATTGCTTCTGACTCATTTTATTGCTTCTCTGCTTTTAAAAATATAAATTCTTAAATGTTAGACCTTCCAACTGTATTCTCTGCAGTTCTTATTTTATCTTCTTTATTTTTAATCCTGTTGACTCTTGGTGTTTACTCTGGACTTTTTTCCCTGATGCATCTTCTTGTCCACTAATTGTCTCTTCAATGATTAATTTGTCCTTAAATTAATCCACTAAGTTTTACATTTTGCCTTTTGTTTGTTTCTTTGTTTTTACTTCTAAAACTTATTTTTATAGCATTAGGTGCTTTTTTAATAGTTTCCATTCCTCTGCTATAATTTTCAGTCTCATCTTTTATTTCACTTAACATAAATGTATAGTTGTCTTGAAGTCTGTGGGTAGCAATTACAATATGCAGAGGCTTTGTGGATTTAACCTATATGTTTCTATCATGTGTTGGTTTTTGCTGGTTTTCATCTACAGTGTTTTGGTTTGTTCATGAGCCTATTTAATTTTTATTTATGGGGGACTATGTTTCTGCTAAATTGCTTGAAATTCTAGGATGAATTTTTTTTCTTCCAGAGAGAAATTGTATGTGATGCTGTAAGTCACACATGGGCACTTGCGAACTAATATGAACTCTATCTTATTTCCGCAGTTGGGGTGATTTCAAACTCGGATGAGGTCTTTGTGAAGGACTGCCTATTTGTGGCTCACATTTACCCCTAAGGTGCTATCCTGGGGAGACCCAAAATATAGTGTCGGTCCATCAGGCCCCCATCCAGCCACTCCCTAAATACCATTCCTTTTCTCCCTAGTCACACCAGATGTTCAACGTACCTCTCAGACCTCAGCATTCCAGCTAATTCCTCTGGAATTGGCCTGTAGGGAAGAGGGGCCTCAAAGTCCAGGATTCCTTTCCTGGATCTCTCTGTACAACCCTGGATACTAGCCTGGGAATCCTTTATTAATAAACCATTGGCTGCTATTTGCATTTGTTATTTTTTTGTTGTCCTTAATGGGAGAGTTATCTGAGAATCATCCCAAAATTACCTAACCTGCCATGACTTAAAGTAAAAAGCTTTTTTCATTATTCTTTTATTTAGTTTCATTGATTTTTTTTGGTCAATGATAAATGATTTTTCATGGGCTTATAAATGATTTTTATTTCTTCTGGGAGTTGCCTTTTTGTATATGATAATGACTTAGTATTAATAAATCTACAAGTATTTTAATCCCTCCTTTGTTATCTCTGAGCTGGTGAAAATACAGCCAAATTATTTTGGCCATGTCAGGAAAAGTTGATTATAAAATATGAGTGTAAGTTCATTTTAGAAAAGATATAAACTTCTAAATTATCAGCAATTCCTGTGCTTTAAACATCTAGTTCCTAGTCATGGACAATGTTGTCTATTTTCAAAGTGTAGAACACATAACTCTCAGTTTTGCCTGTTAGGAAAGTACTAACATGGAGAATGCAAATGAAACCTACATATAACCAAGCCATTTATTAAACAGTATTTAATACTCTTTCATCACTAAACTACTGAAACAGCTAATAAGCTCTAATGTTGACTTATTTGGGGTTTTGCCTCATTCTTAAAGGTTGAAATGTTAAAAGTTACTGAAGTATCTGTGGGGTTAAAAGTAGGGTAGACTTTATAAAGAGAACAGGTTTTCTACCAGTTGTCAAGAGAATCTAAATGTAAATGTCTCCTCAGAAAAAAAACAGCAAAAGCTGAGTTTATGGATCAATAGCCTACCTTAATGCAGTTTGTCTAAGTGCCTTCACACATTTCCTCACAATTGATCTTGACCTTTAGATATGATATCCATTTTTACAGGAAGAAAACTTGGGTCTAGATTTAGTCCATGTATTGGACTGCAGACATTGTTTCTTTCATAACTAATGATGGCGAGCATTTCCTTCTCATCTCCATCACCTGCTAGATGGAAATCTTTTGATGACTACTCATCCATGCTATTTCTTGAATAATACGATTGCGCTAATGAAGAAGGCCTTGTTTCTTGGCAAAACTATGAAAAAGATCTGCTGAGAAGTACCTAATCAACCACCTAGTGGTTGCTCTCCTCACAGTTAAACCCGAAGTTACCTCACCTAGGACTTAACCGTGAGGAGAGCAACCACTATAAGGCCAACAACAGGTTCATTGCTAGAACTCCCCTAGAGGCATGGGGTTGTGATGTGAATGCATCATGCAGCCTGGCAGCAGTGGAAAGCCTTTTGTAAGATATTTTTCAATGTTCCCCGGCCCCTTTGGTAGGTACACATCAACCTTTCTCACATAAAAGTGGTTCGCACTTCTCTGAGATCTCTGGGAAGCCAAAGATACAACACTTTGAGCATAACTAGTGTTCTAATGGATTCTAGCAAAAGAATGGGTCCATTACTTACCTGCTGCAGGTACTTGTCACAGATGACAAACTCCCGCTCGTGAGGGTCCTGGAGCTTATGTGTCTTAATATATTGCCACAGTGCTTGGATGATCACTGGACGAGTCTGGGTATGGATGCCCAGGAGTCGAGCTAGGCGGGGGTCTAATTTAAACTGAGGAGGCTGCAGGGAACCAAAGGGTATAGGGGATGAAGCTAGTTAGCTGCGTCTATATGCATCAATACATTCAAGCTATTCAACAAATAATGTAGTGCTTTTATAATACTGTCTATTTTCCAGAAAAGGCTGATGAAAGGATGTACACCCATTTACCTCCAACCGCCCTTGGATTTCAGAATCTATGAAAAGAAACAATGAATCGGCCAGGCACGGTAGCTCACGCCTGTAATCCCAGCACTTCGGGAGGCCGAGGTGGGTGCATCACCTGAGGTCAGGAGTTTGAGGCCAGCCTGCCCAACATGGTGAAACCCTGTCTCACTAAAAATACAAAAATTAGCCAGGCATGATGGTGCACAACTGCAATCCCAGCTACTTGGGAGGCTGAGGCAGGAGAATCGCTTGAACCTGGGAGGCAGAGGTTGCAGTGAGCCAAGATCACACCACTGCACTCCAGCCTTGGCTACAGAGCAAGACTCCATCTCAAAAAAAAAAAAAAAAAAAAGAGAGAGAGAGAGACAATGGACCAATGCCAATATTTTCCCCTTTCCTTAGCTCTTATTGTGGAAAAAAAAATAATTGTATAAGAACATTTGAGGAAATGCTGACAGTCACTTTTTGACAAATAGACCAATAGGCCAGAGGCAACCCAGTAAAACCAACAGACACCCAAATGCTTAGGTATTTGGAGTGTTATGTCTTTCTCTAGCTCGCTGGAGTATTATGTCTTTCTCTAGCTCAGTGTTTCCCAGCCATTGATAATCTACATCTCACCTACATATGCAGTTTTTGATAGGTGTGTATCACCAGTGTTGGGAAAATACACTTCAAAACAAAATATCTGGCCAACGCAGAAAATCTCCCCATAAAGATAGTAGAGAAAGAAAATGTAGTTTTATCATTTTATTGTTGAATAAGTGTTAAACCAGAATGTGATACACATCACAGGCAATCTGCTAAGAGATTGCAAAGATAGAAAGAAATCTCACCCTTTAATATAGTCAAAGCAATACAACTCATTACACATGTTCTCAAGATAAATAATAACTAGTTCTGAAGTAAAGGACCTAACAGTACCATTTGTCACACATAGTTCATTCTAAATTCACCAAGTAATTGAGGTTACCATCTGTGTTACCTAATTGGCTTCATTCAGAAAAAAATACACTTTTTCTATCTTTATGACAGGAGATAGTTTTGCAACTTAGAGTAAGGAGACTATGCAAGTTAGACTCCTACCTTTTCACAGAAGCTGGGAGAGAGGGCAGCCATCTTCCTTGTAAACGATATTCCAAAAGGATGAGTCCCAGGTTCATCAGAAAAGACATTCCTGGTCATAAAGCTGGAAAAGACTTCTTTAGCTTTTAAAGAGATTTACATACATTTCAAAGAGACAGAGAAAAACAATTACAATTAGGAAATCTCTAAAGTGCTCTAAGAAAAGGAAGGAGGTATCTCTTTCTTTATTTTTCTTATTTTCAACAGGGAGAAGTCAGTCTCTTATTTTAAAATTGTATTTGCTCTTTACACCTGTACTGTTTTTATTTAATTTTTTATTCAATTCATTGATTCTTAAACTTAGCTAAACTACAATTCATGAAATAATAATTTTGATGTATTGAAAATAATTTTAAAACATTTAAAATAAGTGAGTCATCACCAAAATTTTAGTTTTTATTTTCCCATATAAAATGACTTTACAGACACTAGTGATAGGACCACCACAATCTGGGAAGCACCGTCTAAGCTGAGTTCCATGGCTAAAATTGAAGATGCGATAGTCCTAGAATAACTAAGATGATTTTGCCAACGGAAGACTAAACTCCAGATACCAAAAAAGAAAAGCCTTCGTAGGTTCCAAAATATGTGAAATTTCTCTCTTTCAGGCAAAAGTAGGAGGGGGAGAAATTTTGATGGGAAATTTGTTAACATTTTAACACAGAGTATCCATGAAGAAATGGATCATTATTTTTAATTACATGCAGTTATTGGAAGAAGGTTCATATTAACAACCAGCACATTGATAACCAAGAGTGGTTCTTAGAAAGGGGAGGGGTGTTGGTTTAAAAGTAAAATAAAAATTGTATGGAATTATAAGTTCATAGGTATAAGCCGGATGCTCCCTATGTCTTTCAGCTCTCCTTTCTTCAATGTCTGCACATGGTAGCTCAAGTGAAGAGCTTTCGTAGTGGCAAGCTGAGCACTGCACATACACACCTCCCCACCACACCACCTGCACCTGCTCTGGACCAGCCACGGCTCGCTCCATGCCATGTCCTGGTTCCTGTGGCTCTGCCCATTATGCCTTGATGTTTATTGGACATCACTCCACCCCACTCAGTCACCCAAAGAGCTACTTACCTAATGCTGACCAAACTGGATTTAGCGACAACCCTGGGGCAAAATATAGAATGAGAGCCCTGGAAATTGAGAGCTAAATACCACTTTCCCAGAGCTTAAGAAAAGACAGCTAGAGCAAGCAAGAGAGAAGCCACTGGCTCTAGTGCCATCATAAATGGGGGCACATCCAGGTCCTCCTCCGTGTTTCTAAGTCCTCCTTGGTTCAAGAGTTTTCTTCTCCATGTCCTCTTGACAGTACCGTCCCATTCCCTGGGTGTTCTCCCTACTTATTTAAAAAGATGTCTGTATTAGTTTGCTAGGGCTGCCATTTAAAAATGACCACAGACTGAGTAAAACAACAGAAATTTATTGTCTCACAGTTCTGGAGGCTGGAAGTGTGAGCTCAGGTGTTGGCAGGGTTGATTTCTTCTGAGACCCCTCATCCTGGCTTGCAGATGATGTCTTCTCCCTGCGTTTTCACATGGTCTTTCCTCTGTACATGTCTGTGTCCTCATCTCCTCTTAACAAGGATACCAGTCGTATTGGATGAGGGTCCACCCTAACAACCTCATTTTACCTTAATTATCTCTTTAAAGACCTTGTCTCCAAATATATTCACACTCTAAAGTACTGGGGAATTAGGGCTTCAATACATAAATTGGGGGAGGGGAGTAAAGTTCAGCTCATCACAGTGACTTACTCAACCTAGACTGTGCCCAAAACTTTATATCTTTTTCAATCAAGATATACAAAGGTGTTTTTCTGAATAAAAACCCTGCAAACTTATGAGATGAATGTTGCCTTTCCCCATAAAACTTAGAGGTAAAACAGATATGTTATCTTCAAAACATTAATCCTCCCAAAATTGTAAGCATCCCTTCTAATTTGATTTTAATTTGATTCTAGATGTAGGCAAAACACACTCCCGTAAACATTAAGCAGTAAAAAAGCACAATGCATTTTAAAGGACTGGGTTTTCACACTGGATAGAGGTGGCATGGAATCCCAGCCCATCATCACCACAGGGACTTTGAGCGCGTTGCTTAGCCAGGTTGAGCTGCCTTCTTTTCTCCTGTCAACTGGGTATTGTTAAGGTAAGAAGCTTCTCATCTCAACCAGGCTTCCAGTTAAGGTGAAGAAAATAAAAGCTCACTCTCCTCCTCCTCTCCCACTAATAAGAAAAAAATTCCGGCCGGGCGCGGTAGCTCACGCCTGTAATCCCAGCACTTTGGGGGGCCGAGGTGGGCGGATCACGAGGTCAGGAGATAGAGACCATCCTGGCTAACACGGTGAAACCCCGTCTCTACTAAAATATACAAAAAAATAGCCGGGCGTGGCGGCGGGCGCCTGTAGTCCCAGCTACCGGGGAGGCTGAGGCAGGAGAATGGCGGGAACCCGGGAGGCGGAGCTTGCAGTGATCGCGCCCCTGCACTCCAGCCTGGGGGACAGGGCGAGACTCCGTCTCAAAAAAAAAAAAAACAAAGAACAAAATTTCCTGGTCATAAAACAGAAAGCAACCCACAGAAGGCTCTGAAATGTGGAGATTAGAAGGTGTAGCGGCTAGGGACCTCAGAATTCCAGGGAAGAGGAAGGATGCTGTTTACTTTTGCATCCTAAACACCCTGGCCCTCCAACCTAGGACCACCAAGGAGCGCAAAGACAAAAAGCTCCAAGAAAATGTTGTTCTAGGTAGACAGCCGACTGGGAGGAGGGAGGCGCTGCAGATTGATCTCTTTTAACTGTAACCACTCCTCTAACAGTTAAGGAGAGCCGCTTCCTCACACGAGCAGCTGGGCCGATGTCCCTCCCCACCTGAGTCCTCCACCAAGGGGCGTGGGGGGCTGGGCCCAGTCAACCAGCCTTTCCCAGAATTAGGCAAAGAATAGAAGGAGGTGGTGCCCCGCCCCCCGCCACCCCACCAGATACTGATCCCAAGGGGGCTGAGGGGTGGGACCTTGTCCAGCCACCAAGCTCAGCACTAAGCCCCCCAGTAAAGGGGGCAGGCTCCACCCTTTCCTAAACAGCACTTCCTGTAGACCAGGAGATTGTGGGGTCCAACCCTGGCCCCTGGCCCCAGGGGCACCAAGAGAAAGCCAGCAAAGTGATGGGGACCCGCCTGGGCAGAGCCTGACAGCCAGCCCTGCCCAGCCCTGAGCAAAAGTTGCAAAGAGAAGGTTTCCCCACAAAGCCCCTCCTACAGGAGCTGCCGCCTGCAGCCCGTGAATTGGAGGTCTCAGGAGGACAACTAGCCTCTCCCAGCAGAGCAAATGCCCCACAGAGAGGGTACCTTCCCCTACCGCGCCCTGCCCCCGGGGAGCCTAGTGAGGACCCCCGGCCAGTTTTAAGAAAAAGGCCACACTGGCGTGGGGCCCCTCCCCTTCTTACTGTGGGAGAGGTCTCTCCGTTGGCCACGCCCATTTCTGGTAAACGTCACAAAGAAGTGTGCCCCTCCTCCTCCCTAGAAGCCTGTGGGGCCGAGACGCCCGGACCTGCCCGGCCCGAACTAGGCAAAGTCCAGCGAATAGGTGAAGAGGTGGTGCCTCCTCCTCTCACAGGGCTCTGCCCCTAGGAGTCCCGGAAACGGGGGTGTCTTGTCCGCTGATGGTTCCCGCTAATAGGCAAACACCAGGAACGTGCAGCCCCTCCCCTCCGCTTCGCGCTCTTTCTGGGAGGAGCCTGGGGGCGGGGAGGGTCCTGTCCACTGGCCCCGCCCTGCGCTAGGCGGAAGCCCCCAAAGTATCAGCGCCTCGTGGAGCCTGGCGACTGCTTTGGGAAGTCCTGCTGGCAGGCACTCTGCCCCTGGGGGTGTGCAAAGAGTTGTCCAGTTACCTTGATCTTCTCACAGCCTCCTCCCCAGGGCACCGGCAGAGACCAGGATTGGAGGACGGTAAAGAACACACTTCCCAGAGGATTCTTGGAGGTAGAGTCAACAGGAAGGGGTGGTGAGACCTGCACAGACCTGCTCTGTCCCCTGGGCCTGGTGACAGATGACCTGGGTGTTGGGTGCAGCTGGGCAGGGACTGCAATTCTGTGTGTCCCTTTTTCTGGGAGCCACAGGAAACCCATGCCCTAATCCACATCAGACTACCACTTGTCCTTATCCTCCAAACGCAGCAAAATATTACACAAGGTCCAGGGCCAGGCAGGATGGCCACCTCGCTCACTCATCACAGCTGTCCTCTGACCTGAGCAGGGCCGTTCTGTCTCAGACCTGGAGACCCCGCACTCAGGGCGTTCAGGAACTCCCCGACCCACCAGGAGCCTCTCCTGGTGTCTCACAGGGATTGTCAATAGTTCCATTTTCCTTGAAGAACTTGTTTTCAGGTATGCACTTCTCTAAACACGTATGCATTATTTTTTCTATTTTAAATTTAACCACGTTGTTTTATTTTTAATCACATCTACATTTTGTAAATTTGGAAACGGGGTGGTTTTCCATGTTCAGTAATGATAGCAAGCTTCCTTTTAAAATACGTTTTACTTTTTATCTTCTTCTTTTTTTTTTTTTGAGATGGGGTCTCCCTGTGTCGCCCAGGTTGGAGTGCGGTGGCCGATCTCGGCTCACTGTAACCTCCGCCTCCCGGGTTCAAGTGATTCTCCTGCCTCAGCCTCCTAAGTAGCAGGACTACAGGCACACGCCATCACGCCTGGCTGATTTGTGTATTTTTAGTAGAGACAGGGTGTCACCACGTTGGCCAGGATGGTCTCGATCTCCTGACCTCATGATCCACCCGCCTCGGCCTCCCAAAGTGCTGGGATTACAGGCATGAGCCACCGCACTGGGCCTAAAATATGTTTTTTAAGGAAACAAACAAAAAGCAAGTCAGTGTGATGAGGTGGCAAATATAGGACAAAAAATCATGAAGGTGTTTCTCAAACGAGCAAATTAGAAAAAAACTGTATCTCACCTTTCCCCCTACCTTACACATGGGCGAGTGGCAAATGTTTATTGAACAATTGCACATGTAAGCACCCTGCCAGGTCTTCTTTACATCCCCAACCACGTTACAAGGTGGATGTGATGATCCCTGTTGGTAAGGACACGGGAGCTCAGGGAAGCCAGCCCAAGGCTACAGAGCCAGCATTGCACAGTCAGATATCAGTGAGGGAGAAGGAAAAGAAAAATAATTTGGGAAAAAGTCAGACTGCAGAAGCAGTCGGCCTGAATAGTCACAGCAACAGGCAGAAATAAAACAACCTGGGAAAACACTCAGGCTGTACCTGGACAGATAAACAAGCAAGGTCCAGCCCAGAATCTCTTTGTTCTTTGTAATTAGTGAGCTCCCAGGAAAAATTTCCTCCCCTTTTCAGGCATATACACGATGAGAACTTGCACAGGGGGGAGGGAGCTTACCTAAAACAAACCCACAGTTATACAAACAAGAGAAGCTGTACTTTGTGCTTGCGTAGAGACATACCCACGGCCGCATAAGAGAAGGGGAGTTGCACAGACACCTTTACTGATAAGAAAAGTTACCCAAATAATTACAGGGAGGAGAGCAGTTTCTTGTAAAAAGCTTTTGAGGCCGGGTGCAGTGGCTCATGCCTGTAATCCCAGCACTTCGGGAGGCCAAGGCGGACAGATCACCTGAGGTCAGGAGTTCAAGACCAGCCTGGCCAACATCGTGAAACCCAGTCTCTACTAAAAATACAAAAATTAGCCGGGTGTGGTGGCACGTACCTGTAATCCCAACTACTCGGGAGGCTGAGGGAGGAGATTGGCTTGGACCGGGGAGATGAAGGTGGCAGTGAGCCGAGATGACGCCACTGCACTCTAGCCTGGGAGACACAGCAAGACTCCATGTCAAAAAAAAAAAAAAAAGCTTTTGAATTCAGCTGTAAACTGGCAGTCCACTTGCACTCCCCTCTCCACTGCAGAGAGTTTTCTTCTTTCACTTATTAAATTTTTGCTCCAACCCCAAGTTTGTGTCCAAGTTCCTTAATTTTCTTGGATTTAGGACACAGAACCCAGGATACTAGTTCAGACAATGAGAAACTGCTAGGTTAAGGTGCATTGGTGAGACTGCAACATCAGGACCTGGGTTTTCCTGAAGGTTGGAGGGAGAGAGAAGCCAGTTCCCTGGCTTAATCTCTGTGGTTGGCCACCACCCACTTAAGTTTCAAGCCACATAGGATCAAATCCACAGAGACAAAGTTCAGGAATAGAAGCCTGAGCTCAACCACAGCAGTGTGGTGATAGGAATGACAGAGTGGGGAGATGCCACAATATCCAGTTATATGTAGAAAAAGGCTATTGTGTCAGCAGATGTTATAGAAAGGGCTGGAATGAACAGGCTGCCACACACTGTCTCTGCAGGAACAAGATTCACAAGGATACAAACAAATGCATTTATAGGAACTCACTAGGCAACAGCAATACCATTGCATTGACAGGTGTGCAGACATGTGTGTGCAGGGAGTAGAGAGAGAAGACGGGTAGCCAAGGAGAGAGAGAGAACAGCAAATCCCAGTGTTTCTTTCAGCACAGCCTCTCAGGAACTCATAATTAATGCATTAATTCTCACACCCCTGTTTCTGGACTTTTGTGTGTTTCCTCACACTTCCTTTGATCTCATTTTCCAAAGGATAAATGAAGTCTAATGGAGATAAAGCACTGACATTTACAGAGGGTTGGAGACTAATGATATTAATGACATTCTTGTGGTTTGTCCAACATTATTTTTGTGCAGATTTCAATTCATGCTGCACTCATCCTGGGGGCAAAAGTTAAAGGTTTTCTAAAAAGCTACTTAGTGAATGTCTTAGTTAATGGAAAAGAAAATAAGTCAATCCTTTTTTTTCTAACCTTGAAGTTGCAAAGATTGACAGTGAACTCTGTAATGGTGCATTCTCCTCTTGTGTGGTTTTTGAAAGCTGAGTTATCCTTCCTGTAATGATTCTGCACCTGCAAACTATACGTACGTGTCTCATTTTGTTTCATAATAAGAAATCATAAACAAACCCGAAATAGCTTAGAAATAAATGTAAGCAATTCATGACTAGAAATAAATAACATCTCTCACATTTCTTCCCTAGAATAAATATCATTGTTTACCCAAGGATGCCAACTATTTGCATGGTGGTGTTTAATTAGTCAAATTCATTTGTTTAATACATGTATATTGGGCTAGTGTCTGGAGACACAGTGGGCTACAAGGGAAGGGTCTCTTCCATTTTAACCCAGTATCAACCTTAGAGACAAATATTAGGTCAGATATTTGTCTTCTGTAAGGTGGCAGCACAGAGTCAAATCTATGTTTCCCTAGAACAGTGAGTACTTCTTTAAAAAATGGAATCCATCATCAACATTTAAATATCAGAATATTGCATGTAAAAATAGTGTTTCCTTCTTCCCTTTGAAACACAGATTAATTCACACTGGGCCTATATTACTGCATGAAAACAGCTGACTGCAAGTGCTGTGGTTTGGATGTTTTTCCCCCCGCCCGCCCCCACCCCCGCCCGCCAACCTCATGTTGAAATTTGATCCCTAGGGTTGGAGATGGAGCCTGTTGGTGTTTAGGTCCTGGGAGCATGATGTGGTTTGGCTGTGTCCCCACCCAAATCTGATCTTGAATACTAGCTCCCATAATTCCCACATGTTGTGGGAGGGGCCTGGTGGGAGATAACTGAATCATGGGCGTGGTTTCGCCCATACTGTTCTTGTGGTAGTGAATAAGTCTCACGAGATCTGATGGTTTTACAAAGGGGAACCCCATTCACTTGGCTCGCATTCTCTCTCGTCTGCCACCATGTAAGATGTGACTTTTGCCTTCCGCCATGATTGTGAGGCCTCCCCAGCCACGTGGAACTGTGAGTCCATTAAACCTCTTTTTCTTTATAAATTACCCAGTCTTGGGAATGTCTTCATCAACAGTGTGAAAATGGACGAATACAGGGCATATCTCTCATGAATAGATGAATGTCCTCCCTGGGTGGTGGTGAGTGAGTTCTCACTCTCTTACTTTCCAGGAGAGTCTGCCTTCCTCAGTTTCTCTCTCTTGTCATGTGGTCTCTGCACACACCAGCTCCCCTTCAACTTCCCCCATGAATAGAAGCAGCCTGAGGCCCTTTCCAGATGCAAATGCCCAAGCTTTAACCTTCCAGTCATCAGAATTGTGGGCCAAATAAACCTTTTTATCCTTTATAAACTACCCAGCCTCAGGCATTCCTTTATAGCAACACTAAACTAAGAGCAAGTGAGCGCCAGCCATTCTTTTCAGTTGGGCCACACGACTTTCAGTTCACTACCATCCCTAACTGACTGCTTCTTTCACTTAATTCACTTTTCAAACTAATATTATATTTAGATAGCAATTTCTGAAAAAAATTGATTGCACAAATTTGTTTAATTATATCAGCAATCCGCATTGCAAAGGAAAAATTAAAGAACATGCTACATGGGGTGGAGAGATCTTCCCTAGTCTCAGGTCCCAGCCCCTGAGACTTCTCCAAAATCAGGCTGCAGGATTCAGCACTGATAGGGCCAGCCAGGTAAAGCTTCTGACCCACACTGAGCTTTACAGATTGAAGTCATTTCAAGCTCCATTAAATAGCTATTCATGTTTGCCTGATAATGTGCATATTATTCTGGCTAAATACATCTGTTACCAGGAGCTGGTCTGCTTCAAACATTCTTGGCCAGAGAAAGGGCCAAGACAACATCTTCTAGTGATTAGGAAGATTATTTAAGCTGTTGAAAAATGGTTTTGTGGCTAAGAATCATATAAATCCCGATATTTTAACTTGAAGCAAGGTGCTGAGCTATTACAGTATTCAATTATCTAAATGCTACAATGCTACAAGGCAAATGTTTCCAGGTCTGACATATTAATCTACTTGACATTTAACAAATTACACTGTGTTTTTATAGAGTGACAGCCATTTGAGAAGGCCAGACCACATGTCACCCAGCCTCTCCCCTGCCTGCCCTGACCACCTCCATTAACGCACCTGTTATTGATATAAAGGGGACACACTTAAATGTTTCCAGAAGAAAAAGCACCTGCAGCTTTTAGGAAAGATACCTCAAGGTCAGGGATTGTGCACATAAGGCTAAATCTGCCATGCCTTTCATCTTGAACAGATGAATTTTGGTACAATAACAGAATTACTTCATCTTCAGTAAAATTCCAGCCCATAGTCGCTTCTCAGCTAAGTAAACCTTCTCTGTTAACTTTCCCTTACGAAAACAAAGGAGCAAGGACATTGGGACCTATGATCCATCTTTGCCAAGCCACATGTGACAATCTTATATGACACATGCAAAAGGCTCTATCTCATAACCACAATCTGTTAAACACCTTCTCCATGTAAGGCACAGCAAGAGGTATTTTGAATGCATTATCTCGTTGTCATCATAATAAAAGTAACAACAGCTAACTTTATTAAGGGCTTAGGATGTTCGGGCATGTACAACCCATGGATCATTGTGTTTAACATTTACAACAACCCTGCAAGGTGGCTGCTCTTACTATTCTGTTTATTAACTTTTACTATTCATTTACCAATGAGGAAACTGAGGCTACAAGAAGTTAATTTGCCCCAAACCCAAATGTTTATAAACTAGAACTAGGGAATAAAACATTGTAGGAGCACGGGTCAGCATCAACTGCCATGTCTGTGAGCCACAGTGGACACCAACCCAGCCCAGCCTTCAGATGAAGGCAGACTTAGCCACCATCAGTTAAGAAATATCTGCAATTGAGCTTGCAGTGAGCCACGATCACGCCACTGCACTCCAGCTTGGGTGACAAAGTGAGACTCTGTCTCAAAAAAAAAAAAAAAAAGAAAAAAGAAAAAGAAAAGAAATATCTGCAATCACATAAGACTCAGACTAAAGAAGAATCTGGGTGGCTGAGCCCAGACAGCCCGCAGAACCAAGGGAGACAATAAATGATCATTTTAAGCCGTTACATTCTGAGCAGTTGAATAAACTAGATACTACTAATATACCAGTTTTACCCATAAGGAAACTGGGGCTCTGGAGAGTTAATTTGTCTAACATCAAAGACTTGTCAGTGAAAGACCCAGGAAACGGTTTCAGGTTCCTCTGACTCAATGGCCCTTATTCACGCAGGTGCAACGTACGGGCCACTCTTCTTTGCCAAATGTATTTGAACATTCTATGCCAAATACATGGGATGTGTCTCCAAGACCATCAGCCACTAAGCATGCATTATATGTAGGCATATGATAACATACACATAAGAGTTTTGATATGTGGACACTTTAATCCAGCCTTATATAATTTCTAACTAGGAATTTATCACACCCGTGTTCATGTAAAAAAAATGTAAAATCAGCTTATTAATGATAATGTTCAATGAAGACAGCACAAACACTATCTTCCATGAATCTCCAACCCGCTGCACTGATTACAATTAATTTTTAAAACATCCATGCATCACAGAAGTTGTAATCTGCAGAGCAGGGGATTATTTTTCTTCGTTGGGTAAAAATCATGCCTCTCTCCAGTTATCAGAAGGAACAGACGGTGCATAGCACAGTAAAAATGAGCACAAACCACAGCCTGATTGCCAGCTCCAAATCCAAGAACTGTCACTGCCTCTGTGACTTTGAACACGTTTCTTTCATTTTTGAGTAATGACTTTATTGAGACATAATTCATGTGTCATAAAGCTCTCCCCCTTGAAGTATACAATTCGATGGTTTTTGTTATATGCACAGAGTTGTAAAACCATCACCACTAATTCCAGATCATTTTCATAACTCCCAAAAGAAACCCTGTACTCAGTAGCAGTCACTGTCCATTTCTGCAGTCCCCCAAGACCCTGCAAGCACTAATCTCTTTTCTGTCCATATGGATGCGGTTATTCTGAAGTTTACATATAAGTGGAATCATACGATATCATTCTGTGTCTGGCTTTTTTCACTTAGTGTGATGTTTTCAAAGTTCATTCATATTCTAGCATGCATCAGAATTTTATTCCTTTCTATGGCTAAATAATATCTCATTGTGTGGATGATTATCCAGGCCATATGGGTTGTTTGCACTTTTTGGCTATCGTGAATAATGCTGCTATAAACATTTGCGTACAAGTTTGTGTGAACACGCTTTTGATTCTACCACATATAGTGCTGGGTTATCGCTAGTTTAGGCATGTTTCTTACTCTCTGAGAACCTCCATTTCCTTGTCTGCAACGGGGCACAATAGCAGTGCCTCCTTCATGAGGTTGTTGTGAAGATTAAATGCATTAAATCTAGAGAAAGCATGTTAGGACCTTTTTCTATGATGCTAAACATTGTAGCATTTTCTCCCCAGCAGGTCTAGCGTGGCCTAAGCTGTGCCTCCACTTCACACGCTTTCGTGCCTTTCCCCGTCGGCACACACAAGCCACACTGACTACTGGAACTTTCCAGTTATCTCTAGTCTCTGGGCTCTTTTGTTATTCCCTTCTCCTGAAATATCTTTTTTTACTGCTCTATTCTTGGCTGAATTTTCTCATCCTTTACGTCTCAGACTAAAGAACTAACTGCCTCCTAGGTGGGCCCATCTCTGAGCACCCTGAGAACAATAGGCTTGTCTTTCTTGTTCTCTGATTATTTTCAATATAGCCCTATAAGGGCTGTCATATTCATTTCAGCTGTTCTCCCGTTTATTGTCGACCTCTCCACTGCACCAGAAGCATCAGAAGTTAGAATATACGCCTTTCTCACTATAGGCCTTCTAGCCAAGGTGAGGACACATATTTCATGCTCAAGAAATATTTGTCGAATGAGTGAATTAGTGAATTAAAAATTTTAGGTGGCCGGGCATGGTGGCTCACGCCTGTAATCCCAGCACTTTGGGAGACTGAGGCAGGCGGATCACGAGGTCAGAAGTTTGAGACCAGCCTACCCAACATGGCAAAACCCCGTCTCTACTAAAAATACAAAAAAAAAAAAAAATTAGCCTAGTGTGATGGCGGGCTCCTGTAATCCCAGCTACTTGGGAGGCTGAGACAGGAGAATCGCTTGAACCTGGGAGGCGGAGGTTGCAGTGAGCCGAGATCGTGCCACTGCACTCCAGCCTGGGTGACAAGAGCAAAACTCCATCTCCAAAAAAAAAAAAAGAAAAAAAAACCTAGTGACTCCATATTGCGGGATCTGGCCAGCAGCCTGCAATGCAACGGGGCTCTCTCTTTGTTCCCAGGTGGATCGGCAGGTTGAGAAATAACAGACACACACAAGATAGTGAAAGCTGGGTCCAGGGGGGGTCACCGCCTTCTGGTCCCGCGGTGCCAACAATGCACTGGATATACCAGCATTTATTATTAAGTTTAGTGAGGGTGGGGGTAGGTTAGTGAGGGATTTAGGGTCATTTGATTATGAGGTGAGATGGTCACATGCGGATGAAGTAATTCTTTAACATGACATTTGTATGCAGAAGTACTGTATACAGAGATAAGAATTTACACTATAGTGTGTGGGTCAGTAATTTCTAACAGAGCCTTAGAACAGAAACACAGTCTTTCCATAACCTAGGATTAGCAAGATATTAATCAGCAGGAACAGTTGCAGCAAAAGCTGGTTACAAACAATCCATAGAAACAGGACGTGACGTTAGACAACCGTTTAGACCGGAAATTCTCAGAAGGGAGTATGCCTTAACCCTGAAGAGGCCTAGAAGAGCCGTGGCAAGATGAGGGTGTTTATAGCCCTATCTTATCCATATGGACAGGCGCCCCCCCCATGCGTCCGTTTATAGGCTCTCCATAAGGGTCGCATTCCATTCCCAGAGCTATGAACATCTGCTTTTCTGGGATAGGAATCTTGGTGATGTGAAACCTCCGTGACTGCACGTCCATTCATAAGCTCTCTGCAGGGGGAAGCACATCACGCGCTGTTGGCTCATTCTGGCGTCCAACCTGGCATTGTCTTTACACAATCCTGCATGCAATTTTGTATTTACAATAATCAGGAGCATTTCATCTTTTACATAACATTCCATAGCAATAGTTTCAGGGGGTCTCCCTACAACTGCATAATATTTTGTTAGATATAAGGTCTTACCAATTTTAACAATTATTTTACATTTATTATGGCTTTTTGGTGATTCTAATTTTATCTATTATAAATATAACAAAGTATTTTGAATGGACCTGTGCTGAGAGTCATAGAGGTCCATGCACAGACTTGGGTAGCACACATGCACTCACTTTAGTGGTTCACAGAGAGGTGGAAGAAAGGGAAAAAGTCTAAGCTCATGCAGCATGGGAGGTGTGAGCTATGGGCTCACTGCACCCAGGGACAAGCTGGTCCTGGGACCCACAAACTCATGGGACCTCAGAGAAGTTTCCGGTACACCTGTAAGGCCTATTAGAAATTCTGAGAAATAACTGAGTCACCCTAGAATATTGGCTATTATTATTATATTAACCTTAAGCCCCATGGGTCTATACTGATGCTAAATTAAGATTACCCAAGGAGTGGCTTTTCTCTTTTTTAATATAAATATTGCCTATATATGGAATAAGCTTTAGAAAAGTAAATTTCTTTCTTTTTTTTTTTTTTTTTTTTTTGAGATGGAGTCTTGCTCTGTCACCCAGGCTGGAGTGCAGTGGTGCTATCTTGGCTCACTGCAACCTCCGCCTCCTGGGTTCAAGCAATTCTCCTGCCTCATCCTCCCAAAATAGGCACTGGCCACCGCACCTGGCTAATTTTTGTATTTTTAGTAGAGATGGGGTTTCACCATGTTGGCCAGGATGGTCTCGAACTCCTGACCGTGTGATCCACCCACCTCGGCCTCCCAAAGTGCTGGGATTACAGGTGTAAGCCACCACGCTTTTGACTAGAATTCAGAGTAAGAAATTCATCTTACGTTACACAAGTACACACAAGTAATTCAAGTAACATTTCAAAAATCTAAATTTATCTTAGTACCTGTAATAAGGTAGTAAGGTATTCTAATTCTCTGAGCTATTCTATTCCATCCTATCCCATTACTTTTTTTTTTTTTTTTTTGAGGTAAGGTTCTGCTTTGTCACCCATGTTGGAGTACAGTAACACAATCATAGCTTACTGCAGCCTCAATCTACTGGGCTCAGGTGATGCTTCTGCCTTAGCCTCCCAAGTAGCTGGGACTGCAGGGGCGCACCACCATGCCTGGCTAATATTTCAAATTTGAATAGGTGGAGTAAGGCACTGGTTCAGAGGAAACTGTAGCAGCCTCTCTGGGGGCAGTTACACTGAGAAGTCCCTTCCTGCTGGAGGTTCCCAGCCTGAATCCGCTATTCCAGTGGCTTGGTGGGAAGCAGGAGACACCATGTAAACATATCCTTAAAAAATAGGAGAGGTGAACAAAAGACAGGCAGGAAAGACACAGATGGAGGCAGTGTGAGTGACAAAAACTCTGAACTCTTTTTTGTTTTTTAACTTCTACAAACTTTTCTATATACTCTGTCCCAGGTGGCTGGGCAAATACTTGAGCCTTGAAATGAAATCTTGGAGTATTCAGTAACTCGCACCAGCTAAATCAATCATGAATTGTGTAATAAACTTTAGCCTTTGGCATTTCAGAATTTCAAGACTTTTATTGCGGCAGCTATTCTTATAGTTTATCTTCTAAGTTATTTGTGTTTTCTTTATAATCTGTGTATACTTTTTAGAAAAGGAGTAATACATGAACCTCTGAGTCAGGGAATAGAGCTAGAATTGTATGTTTTTTGCTATATGCAAATGATAATTTACTTTGTTTCATATTTTTACTTTCAACATTATTTTTAAAAGGTAGTATTTCAGATAGATGATATAGTGTTTAATTACTGTTTAACAAACATCATTGCTGTGTGAGATTTCCCAGAAAACTTGTAATCATGCAAACATTGTTTTTGTAAATTTTTAAAAATAAAATTTACCTTCATACTTGTTTAGCAATTATCAATATGTGGGCAAAGGACTCACACAGAAGATCTATTAAAGAAGAACTAAAGCTGCTATAAAGACACATGCACACGTATGTTTATTGCGGCATTATTCACAATAGCAAAGACTTGGAACCAACCTAAATGTCCAACAATGATAGACTGGATTAAGAAAATGTGGCACATATACACCATGGAATACTATGCAGCCATAAAAAATGATGAGTTCATGTCCTTCGTAGGGACATGGATGAAATTGGAAACCATCATTCTCAATAAACTATCGCAAGAACAAAAAACCAAACACCGCATATTCTCACTCATAGGTGGGAATTGAACAATGAGATCACATGGACACAGGAAGGGGAATATCACACTCTGGGGACTGTGGTGGGGAGGGGGGAGGGGGGAGGGATAGCATTGGGAGATATACCTAATGCTAGATGACGAGTTAGTGGGTGCAGCGCACCAGCATGGCACATGTATACATATGTAACTAACCTGCACGATGTGCACATGTACCCTAAAACTTAAAGTATAATTAAAAAAAATAAAATAAAATAAAATAAAATAAAAAAAGAACTAAATATATTGAACAAAATTATACAATAGAATCAGTCTTTAAACAATATGACTACTCCAAACCTCAATATTACTAAATTTATTGTTTTGCTAATCTTGCTCCACATATTTCAATTTTTTTAAATGAGTTTCTCTAAGGACTTCTGTGAGTGAGAAGAGTTTGTATGTTTCTTTAACATTTTCATTTCTCTTCTTATGTTCAAATGCTCTGACCATTTTTCTTTGAGTTGTCTATATTGTTATTTCTGAAATATATTAGTTCTTTAGATATGTGAATTTTAATCATATCTGGTATATATACTATAGATATAATTCCTAATTTATCACCATTATTTTAACTTTATTGATTCATTTTAATTTTTAATATTCAAGTTTATGAAAATATTTAGTAATAACTTTTATACCTCATTAATTACTAAGTAGGAATATTCTTCCTCATATCTAATATATAGTCTGATATAATTCTTAAAAATATTTTTGCAGTCGCATTGTGCTTAGCTCTGCATTTCATCAGGAGTTTATTTTTCTAAGGCATGGGGTAGAAACCTAAATGTTTTTCCTGAAGTAGCAAAGCATCATTTATTGAACTGTCATCGGTCTATTCATACCACATTTCCCACTGATTTGAATATCGTCTTAATTGTGTGCTAAATTTATGAGTATGTGGATCTGCTGAATTCTGTGATATTGACCAGTCTATCAAGATCCATATTGGCATGATACTGTTTTAATTGCTATACATTTATAGAAATATATGTTATGATATGTAGCAAATCAACCATCCCTCACTATTATTTTTGTATTCTTAAAGTAATGCTGGATTGCAAGAATAAATATATCTCCAAATTTCAGTGTCTGAAACAAACAGAAGTTTGTTTCTCATCCATGTAACCAAGGCAAATGCTCCTGCTTGGCAGGTGGCTTCCTCCAGGCAGGAAATCTACAGCCCAGGCTCCCTGCATCTTATGGCTCCAATCACTTTGGATCTCATCGTCGCCTGCACCTTGCCATACACAGGGAAGGAGAAGAGATAGAGAAGGCAAAAACTTTCTGAAAGCCGTGGCTAAAAGCTGGCATGTGTCACATCAGTTCACATTCCATTGGTGAGAACATAGAATATGTAAGGCAAAGAGAAACCCAGGAAACTATCGCGTGCCGTTCTTAGATCTCTCCGTCCCTAGCTGGTCTGCCTTCTTCTCTCCACATTTCTGAGTTTTTCTTCTTTCCTTAATTTACAATGTCCAGGGTGTTTTAGTGAGAGGAATCTTCTCTGTCACACCCCGCACAGCAGTTTCTCCATATCCTTTTAATATATTCCTTTTTTTGTGGTTAGAATTGAAATAATGGTTACTACTACCGAAACCCCTAAATAATAAGTACCTTGATGGAAGGGAAAAATGCAAATGACAGACTTCTAGCAAAAGTTAAAAACAAAAATAAGAAAGAAAGAAAAAATAGGAAAGAAGAAAGAAAGAAAGGGAAGGAAGGAAGGAAGGAAGGAAAGAGAGAAAGAGAAAGAGAACAAAAGAAAGAAAGAGAAAGAAAAAGAAGAAAGAAGAAAGAGAAAGAAAGAAAAGAAAGAGAAAGAAAGGAGGAAAGGAAGGAAGGAGGGAAGGAAAGAAGGAAGGAAGGAGCTGTGTATAGTGGTACAAAGAGGAATCCCATGTTGGGATGAGAATTTGAGAGTCTTAATTCACTCCCTTATAGAACTAAAGTCACGAGCCCTCAGTGGTTAAACTTTGAGGAACGTGATATCTAATTATCAAGGTATTAGCATTCCAGGTCTGTCTTGTAGCTTTAACAACTACAAAGTACAGACACAGACATGGCCCAGTATTGTCATCTGAGAGCAGGTGGTGCATGAGTGTGAATTGGTAACTTGGGAAGAGGAGCCAAGTAGAACCCTACATGAAAAGGTGTAGCATCTCCTGTAATTGTGCACAAGGCAGAATGTGGCAGCTTCATTCTCTACCACCATTCTTTACCCCATTTCAACAATGTCTAAGACTGGTGGGCCTGTGAGGAAAATATAAGATCTGGACAGATGGGATGAGGACATCTGGGAGGAGCCCCGACTCTCTGAGATTACCCCTATACCTCACTCCGTGCCCCCAGCCACATCAGTGAGGTGTTTCTTCTCATTTTCAAGCCCATTTAACTAGGACATGGTTGAGATATCAGGGACAGTTTTCTAAACCAGATTAAAGATCCTCTCTGCCTGTTATTTCCAATCTGTGCTGTGAGGACCCAGGATTAATTGGAGAGCTGGGCAGGTGGCAGATCTCATAGAATTAGTGACATCACAGCAAGCCCAAGAATTCACAGAGCAAAGCCCAAAATAATGTTTTTTCACTGCTTATCAGTAGATTCCAAGTGAAATGAAATTAACTTAGTTGATTAGGTTTTCAAGAGTTTTGGTGACAGAACCCACCCCCTCCTCCATATTTACTGATGAAGAACCCATAATTTTTTAGCCTCTGAGGATTTAGCCTCTGACAGGGACCAGGTATAGGAATCAACAGGAAGGAGGCATGTGTGTGATGTCTCTAAGTGTGTATTTTGAAGAAGTCAGGATTGGAGTTCCCCAACCTCTCTTCCTCTTTTTAAAATTTCCAAGTGCAATGGCCCTGTCAGTACTGGATAAGTAAAGGAAATTTCCCTTGCAAGGTGAAACCAGATTAGTGAACTCAACACTTCTAGGAAATATGAACAAATGGGGTCCCACAATCTCAATGATCCTAGTATTTATCTTTCTAGCCTAATAAAGAATAATGTGTACCCCAGGGAAGGAGACCCTAGATGCTTATACATAAGCCAAATAGAAGGTGAGACCCTCTTCCTTCATGAGACCGAATGAACAGCTCAAGATTCCACAGCCAGCCACATATTCCCAACCACCTGCGGCAAGCCAGAATAGCAGCAGAATATATAACTTAGGTAAAGAGAGAGAAAAAAGTCAAAGAGACAGAGATAGAGAGAATTAGAGCTATATAAATCACCAAGATATTTAGTATAATTTTTTTATTGGAGAGGTAATTTAACCCTTTTCCCATTTAGAAAAAAAAGAAAAGTACAGCTCACTGCCGGCACTCATTTAATTTTACATAAACACATTCTTTGAGGCTGAAGCCAATCTGACTGATTTTCAATGTGAAAATAGAATATAAAAACTGTTATTGAAGCTATTTCTAAACAGAACTAACATCAGAATCGTCTGAATAATCAGAATCGTCTATTTCAGAAAACTCGGATTCATCAAATAATATTCGGCCAACAACTGTTCCAGAGTGATGTTAACATCACGTGTAGAAATGTTACATTTTCTGGGATTTGATATTTTCCGTGATCAAGAATTACTATATTTTGTAAATGGAAATACCACTACTAAAAACGGAATGCTATGAATAAATGATGTCTTTTTTCCCCAAAGTTGATATACCAGAGCAATGCGAAAATAATAAAAGCGAGATATTATGTGGCAGTTATCTCGGGGTAAAGGCTGCAGCCGCAAGCACCACCGGCAATCATTCTTTTTTTTTTTTTTTTTTTTTTTTTTTTTTTTTAGTGGAGACGGGGTTTCACCGTGTTAGCCAGGATGGTCTTGATCTCCTGACCTCGTGATCCGCCCGCCTTGGCCTCCCAAAGTGCTAGGATTACAGGCGTGAGCCACCGCTCCCGGCCTGGCAGGCATTCTTGAGGCAAACGGGAAATGGGGTAAGTTACACAATCGATACAGCTCCGTCGTCGCGGTTTAATCACTTTTCCACGTACCATGTTTCCTGACAGGTAGAACGATCGGCCTGGGCCTCCGTTTTTCATTCTACAAAGAATGAAGTGCATGAACTGTCCTCTATAGAATTGTGGAAAAAGTTGTTTTTATTGAGTTGTGGTTATCTTTGTCTTCATGGTCTAATTACGGAAATAAATGCTTTTCCGAGTCTCCGAGGATGGCCTGCCCTAGTCCAGCTCTCTGCAGTGTCTTTCTGGGTTTTTCCTCAGTGAACGGGAGGAACATTGGCAGCACTTGTGGTCTGCACCAAGAACTGAATCGAATTTCCATGTGTTACTGAATGTTCACAAAGACCTTGTACAGCGAGTGTTACTACCTCTGGTCAGTGATTCATCTCAAGGCTCAGAAAAGTCAAGTGTCTTGTCCAGGGACACTTAGTCAGAAGTGAATCCAAGGTTTAAGCTCAAGTCTGCCTAACTCTGAATTTCACAGCCTTTTGCTACATATGGCGAATAATATATCCCTGAGCACTAAAGGCAGACTCCAAGGATCTTTTCTCTGCAATCATCATTCTGGCCATAATTTATGAAAAGCAACCCAAAGTATGTGATGTCATAAAAAGTACTATCTATGAGTTTACCCTTCCAAAAATTGAACTGAATTCTGAGCTCTAAATTTGGAATCAAAAGAACTTTTCTCTGCACTAATCATTTGGAACATCACTTAAAGAAAACAACGAAAAACTGGTGTCCCCTGAGAGAAAGCAATACAAAGCATTATGCATAAAGAAATCCTTCCAAAAAATAAACCAAATCCAGTCAAATCTCTAGTTTTGACTCCTAGCTTACCGGAAATACGTGATGGGAAAAAAATGAAATGACACCACTATGATTCAATCAGCCAAATCCAGCATATGCAAGTTTCTACCAGATAAATGGTTTAGTTTCTTCCCCAGACAAATGGCACAAGGAAACGGAGGTAAGAATGGGATGCTGTTATAGATTTAAAAAGATTTAAGAAAGTATAAACTAAATACACTATGTGCATCTTCTCTGAACGTGCTTCAAACATATCAAGGGGTCAATGAGCAGTTTTGAAACAATAAGGGAATTTGAACACTGAATGGTTGTCAGAAGATAGTAAGAGATCATTATTAATTTTACTAGACATAATGATGTTCTGATTTTGTTTATTTTTTAAAAACAGTGTTATTTCCTTTATAGATACATCATATAGTATTAACTAATGAAATGCTTTGATATCTGGAACGTTTAAAAAATATTCCCGATGGAGTAAGTGCAAAGAAACAGGTAAGCAAAATGCTGATAATTGCTGAAACACATGATGTGTACCTGGGGCTTCATTTACTATCTCTTCATTTTCTATTTTGATATTTGTTGGACATTCTCATAAAAAGGAAAGTTATGTTTTATTTTCTCATAAGCTAGTAATGAAATAGCCCTAAGTAACTGATATTGTAGAGACAAGAATAGGTGTAATAGAGCTTAAGGTTTTCATTTAAAAAACTATCTGTAGACTTCAATGGATCTTAGGTGGCATCCATGCAATAACACTCGTGGAACATGCAGGACAGGTGTGGAGCTCCATCTTCACGCAGCGACATTTTTTATGCTTCTGTTTTCCCTAAGAGTGGAGTGAGAGGATGATTATTTTATATCATAGACTCCTTCCCTGCTATACTTTTTTTAATTATTTTACTTTCACTTCTGGGATACATGTGCTAAGCATGCAGGTTTGTTTACATAGGTATACATCTGCCATGGTGGTTTGCTGCACCTATCAACCCATCATACAGGTTTTAAGCCCTGCATGCATTAGGTATTCGCCCTAATGCTCTCCCTCGCCTTTCCCCCCACCCCCTGATAGCCCCCAGTGAGTGATATTCCCCTCCCTGTGTCCATGTGTTCTCATTGTTCAACTCCCATTTATGAGTGAGAATATGTGGTGTTTAGTTTTCTGTTCCTGTGTTAGTTTGCTGAGAATGATGTTTTCCAGCTTCATCCATGTCCCTGAAAAGGACATGAACTCATTCTTTTTTATGGCTGCATAGTATTCCACGGTGTTATATGTGCCACATTTTCTTAATCCAGTCTGTCATTGATGGACATTTGGGTTGTTTCCAAGTCTTTGCTATTGTAAATAGTGCTGCAATAAACATATGTGTGCATGTGTCTTTGTAGTAGAATGATTTATAATCCTTTGGGTATATACCCAATAATGGGACTGCTGGGTCAAATGGTATTTCTGGTTCTAGATCCTTGAGGAATTGCCACACTGTCTTCCACAATGGTTGAACTAATTTATACTCCCACCAACAGGGTAAAAGCATTCCTATTTCTCCACATCCTCTCCAGCATCTGTTGTTTCCAAATGTTTTAATGATTGCCATTCCACCTGGCGTGAGATGGTATCTCATTGTGGTTTTGATTTTCATTTCTCTAATGACCAGTGATGATGAGCTTTTTTTCATATGTTTGTTGGCCGCATAAATGTCTTCTTTTGACTTTTATGTGGAAACAAATTTAACTGCACAGAGAGGTGAAAATTAATTAATAACTTTTAAAGTAATTCCCTAAGTTTCTAAGGATCTATATGTTTCCATCTGACTATTTTATTTAAGCTCTTGATTGATGCTGCATTTGGAACAGGTTCATGAACATGAATAGAGTTAATCTGGGACAGATTTCCCTCATTTGATTTTTTCACTGTTTCCATCACAGAACTTATTTCATGCTCACTATGTTTGCAGGCATTGAGCTTGGTACTGGAGCCACAGAGCTGGATCAGACAGACTTGTGCAAATATTTCAGGTTTTTCTTGTGGGGGGGTCATATTTATAGATAAATAACAGTAAAGAGTGACGGGTTCTTATGAAAATGCATACACAGTGAAGTAGAGGGTGAAAAGGAGGGATGTGTCCTATGAGGAGGAAGAGTGATCAGAAAGTGTAAGGGGATGTGTCTGTGTCTAGACATATGTGTGTTCACGTGTGTGCGTGCTTGTGTGTACTGCATGTGTATACGTGTGGCCATGCACCTGTGTGCATGTTCATGTGTGTGTGTGTATGTGTCTGTGTTGAGGACTAAATTGGGCTTATGGAAGCAGGGAGCCACTGATAGGTTTAATTAGAGACTGACATGATACGATAGTTTAGGTGGATTTCTCTGAGGGCTGTGTTGAGGGACAGTGGGGAGGAGAGCTAGAAGGAAGAAAAGGACACATGCATAACAGAAGCAATATCTGTCTATGGGATGGTGGAAAGAATCAGAAAAGACTTAATAAAACATGTGACACTTTAACTGAATCTTGAAATAGACAAGTGTTGGAGGAGGGAGTTGGACCAGATACTTCATGCAAAGGGAAGAAAAGTGCACAAACAAAATATGAGAAACAAGGCAGACAGGCATTTTTTAAAAATTTTCACACCCACTGATAGACCAGTGATGCATTCACATCGTCTGCATTCATGATCAACAAAAGTGCTTTCCCAGAACATGAACCTCAACCCAAGTGTCACCTCAAGTAGTGTATGCATGAACTCAAGCATTAAATTAGAATTGATTTTTTTAAAAACTCACACAAACAGATGTATTATTTAAAAATCTTTAAAGCAGGTTTAAACAGTTTTCAGGATTAAAAGCAGCCACTATTAGAAAGAATAAAAATACATTTGACATAAATATAAGGAGCCTCAATAGAACCTCCTGTACCCAGTCATTGTCAATGCCACATCCATTCATTCACCAGCCCTTATATCGATGCTTGCTGGGCTCACTTACCACGATCAGCACCTGCATGTCCTTACCTGAAAGCTTGCCACTCAAATGTGCTCAGTCTTACCAGTGTGGCTGGGAGCGTTGGGGATTTAATGTCAAGGGAAACAATCTTCCATCAATGAATGATGAAAGTTAGTTTTCACAACTTCCGGTCCCCTTGGCCCTCATCAAAGGGCTTCAGGAGGTGAGGTTTGGGCTTCTTGCTATCCTCCGAGTTTCCACGGTAGTTTTAAGCACCATTGCCCGTGGTAATGGCTGACATTGATACTGCACTTTTTTTTTTTTTTTTTTTTTTGAGATGGAGTTCCCCTCTGCCACCCAGACTGGAGTACAGTGGCACGATCCTGGCCATTGCAACCTCCACCTCCCAGGTTCAAGCGATTCTCCTGCCTCAGTCTCTCAAGTAGCTGGGATATGGGCACCTGTCACCATGCCCAGCTAATTTTTTTAAAATTTATTTTTAGTAGAGATGGGGTTTCACCATGTTGGCCAGGCTGGTCTCGAACTCCTGACCTCAGGTGATCCACCCACACTTTTTATTGTTTGCCTACACTTTCTAGACTTGCTTCATCAGCCTACTCCCTTTCTGGTTGATATGGTTTGGTTGTGTCCCCACTCAAATCTTATCTAGAAGTGTAATCCCCAAGTCTCAAGGGAGGGACCTGGTGGGAGGTGATTGGATTGGGGGGTGGTTCCCCCCATGCTGTTCTCATGATAGTGAGTGAGTTCTCATGAGATCTGATGGTTTTATACGGCAGTTTTCCCTATTCTTGCTCACTCTTCTCTCTCCTTCTGCCATGTGAAGAAGGTCCTTGCTTCCCCTTCACCTTCCACCATGATTGTAAGTTTCCTGAGGCCTCCCCTCAGCCATGCACAACTGTGAGTCAATTAAACCTCTTTCCTTTATAAATTACTCAGTCTCAGGTCGTATCTTTATAGCAGTATGAGAATGGACTAATACACTGGTCTATCCTTCATCCAAATTAACTACCTGCACTGCAGTCCTTGTCTCAGGCTGTGCTTTGAGGGACCCCAACTATGACAGCCACATTAGAATGCATCACATACTGCAGTGAAATTCTAGAGTGGGTGTTGTCAGGTGGTGATGATTGTTAGATATGTTAGTCTGTTTTCAGGCTGCTGATAAAGACATACCTGAGCCTGGGTAATTTATAAAGGAAAAGGAGGTTTAATGGACTCACGGTTCCACATGGCTAGGGAGGCCTCACAATCATGGCAGAAGGTGAAAGGCGCGGCTTACAGGGTGGCAGCAAGAGAGGAAATGAGAACCAAGTGAAAAGGTTTCCGCTTATAAAACCATCAGCTCTTGTGAGACTTATTCATTACAATGAGAACAATATGGGGGAAAATGCCCCCACGATTCAATTATCTCCCACCAGATCCCTCCTACAACACATGAGAATTGTGGGTGCTACAATTCAAGATGAGATTTGAGTGGGGACAAAGTCAAACCATATCATTAGATAAGACACTGGAGAAAGGCAAGAAAGAAAAGACATCTGAAGAATGAAGGGAGCCAAAGAAATGCCAACATTTTGCTTTTTGAAGAAAAGCTAAATTAAAGTCAAAATGGATTTATCAATTTCCTTGGGTTCGTGAATGTACAGAACTTTATTAAGGCAAGTCAAAACTTCTCTTTTTATACTTAACCCAACTCAAATTGGCTTATGTAGGGGAAACAAGAAATCAAAACCCAAAGGAACATGCCAGTTCAGGAATATACAGTTAGCTAAGCTTCTTACTGAACCAATGAAATCACAAAGCATGCATGCAGATAGACCACAAGTGACTATAGTGCGGTAGTTTATTTCAGCTCTATTTATCTGGAATTAATGCTACACCATCTGACATATTAAGCAGTTATGCATCATGTGTCAGTAGTTACATCTTCCAGTGCCTCCTACAGTTGCCCCTGATGGTATATCTACTCGAAAGTATGTAAGTGCACTCACATTCTTCAACATTTCCTCATTAAAGCCAGATGGAATTGGGCTTCTTATACTTGCTATTCATTCATTTAATATTATCAGAGTGTCTACCATGTAGTAGGCATTTCTGTAAATGCTGGGGATATCTTGATAACAAAGACAAAACCTTTCCCCACATAGATCTTAAATTTTAGTGCGAAGAGAAAGACAATGACTATTTTGAAGTTACGAAGGGAATTTGCTGATTTGAATGCCTACTTAGGAGATTCAGAAGTGGTTGGATTTAGGTGCTTAGATTAAGTCATCAGGAATTTCCACCTTCTACCCATAACAGTGAGCATCTGAAACTTACAAAACAATATTTCCTATTTTATTTTACTTCATTTTATTTTAGAGACAGGGTCTTGCCTGTTGCTCAGGCTGGAATGCAGTGGCACAATCATAGCTCACTGCAGCCTCAATTTCCTGGGCTCAAGGGATCCTCCCAAAGTGCTGGGATTACAGGTATAAGCCACCATGCCCGGCCAAGATACTCTATTTTTAATTTACAGTTTATATCAAGACACTGAGCCAGGGGAATTTGAAGTCACCCATCCAGTGGTCTTAGCATCTTTGCTCACACACTGAATGACTTGATGTAAATGACTGAATCAGACTTGTTTGCTCAAAGCTGACACCACCGAGCAAACATATTCTCTCTTTCTCTGGGACAACACCTGATATGGTCTGGCTCTGTGTCCCCACCCATATCTCATCTTAAATTGTAATCCAAATTGTAATCCCCACGTGTTGGGGGAGGGACCTCATGGGAAGTGATTGGATCATGGCGGTGGTTCCCCCTGTGCTATTCTTGTGAAAGTGAGTGAGTTCTCATGAGATCTGATGGTTTTATAAGGGGCTCTTCCCCCTTCATTTTGCACTTCTGTCTCCTGCTGCCTTGTGAAGAAGGACATGTTTGCTTCCCCTTCCACCATGATTGTAAGTTTCCTGAGGCCTCCCCAGCCATGCCAAACTGTGAGTTAATTAAACCTCTTTCCTTTATAAATTATCCAGTCTCGGGTATTTCTTTATAGCAGCATGAAAATGGACTAATACAGCACCTATCTCCCAGTATTGTATTTTCACAATGGAAGTTTTAATCCAGGGATGTCTAATCTTGTGGCTTCCTAGGCCACAGTGGAAGAAGAATTGTCTTGGGCCACACATAAAATACACTAACACTAATGATAGCTGATAAGCTAAAGAAAAATCACAAATAAATCTTACAATGTTTCAAGAAAGTTTACGAATTTGTATTGGGCTATCCTGGGCTGCGTGCAGCCATGGGCTATGGGTTGGACAAGCTTGGTTTAATCCATAGATGGAGCATTCTACACAGCTCCCTTAAAGATGTTGCAGAAGTGCTGACTCTGTGTCAGGCACCGTGTTCACCACTTAGATGTTCGTTTAATCCTTACAAAAGAGCCATGGAGCACGGACTGTTATTGTGGCAGATGTGTTAGCTTCCTGTGGTTGCCATAACAAAATACTACAAACTGCGTGGCTTAAAACACCAGGAATTTATTCTCACTGTTCTAAAAGACGGAAGTCTGAAATCCAGGAGTCAACAGGGCTGTGCTCCTTTTTGAGGCTCTAGGGAAGAATACTCCCTCCCCTCTTCCAGCTTCTGCTGGCCACAGGTGTTCCTCGGCTTGTGGCCGCATCACTCCAATTGCTGCCTCCATCCCACATAGCCTTCTTCCCTATGTGTGTGTTCTCACATGGGCTTTGTATAAGGATATCAGTTACGAGATTTAGATCCTACCATAATCCATCATGAACTCTACTGCACTAATTACGTCTACAAAGGCCCTATTGCCAAATAAGGTCACATTCTGGGGTTTCAGGTGAATATAAATTTTGGAAGGACACTATTCAACCCAGTACAACAAGTAAAATTTAAAAAGGCACCCTATTACCTTGGCATGTTATCTCACTTGATTTTTATAACAGCCCTGTAGATTAAACAGATAATATGTTATATTCCCACTTCTAGATATCATCACCCATTATTTGAGAGAATGGAAATGAAGTTCAGGGCTGTTAACACTCCTGCCACTGAAACATCCCAGGCCAGTGACCTTTTCATGTCTGACCTAACGGGTGGTTTCCAACCACAGTTACTTGTGACATCATTCCATCACTCCCCATACACATTCCCTGTAGATCAACTTATCTGGCCCTACAATTATAGTTACAGGGAATTTTACATTCTTCATCTTCCACAGGCAACTGAATCTTCTGGGACAAAAAGCATATGTTCTCCCATAGTAATAAAATTTCTCGTTTTTAGCCTGGCACGTGACTGCCAATAATAACACTTCCCAGACTCTCAGGTGTCCACGTCTATCCAAAGGGAAATATAGTCAGTGATAACTTCCAGACATAGATGAAACATGCCACACCTTATAGTCACTTTATGGGGTTCATTCTCCCTTCCCATAGACTGTCATGCTGTCATCATGGCTGGATCTGATACGGCCACCGTGGACCTTGAGGTGACCTCGGGAATGGAGACAGTGCATGGGAGAGAATCACATTGGAAGGGGCCTGGGTTTCTGAAGACCCTGTAAGACAGATCTCCTTGCAGCCCTGACTGCCCACATTAGGGCTTTTATGTTAGGGTGAAGTTACCTTGCATTGTCATATAAGCAATTGCTATTTGTGGTGTCTTGCAAATAAACCTATTCTGATCTAGTATGTTTCCTAAAAAACAAAAGTTTGAACCCAGCTCTTTACATGTTACATGTTCTGAATACAAAAATAAGACCCAGTTTCTGCTCCCTAGCAGGACCCAAAACCCCTCAATGAAGGCAGACACCATAGGAATAATCTCACAAGTACTTTAGCCCCCTACCTAACGCAAACCTACTGTTCATAACTGGATTTTCTGAGAGTGGAGACCAACCCAACTGCACCCTATTTAAGACTGGAACCAATGGACAGTAAAAACAAAGTTAAATTTGTATCAAAAACAATACCTTTATTGCTGCCTCTGCAGAATTGAAGAAACATGATTGGATCTGAGGTAAAAATTGTCTTCCTGATACTTCACACAAAAACTCGACCTGTGGGTCCGCTCATATGGCAAACCGAGCTGTCTTTTATCTGGACAAGCACCGAGAGCAGAAGTCTGCCAACAGAAGCCACTTGTGACCCCAACATACAGATATTAACCCTGCCTAACAGGGGAATATGGGCAAATGTCTGTCATCATCCTGCCCTCCCCTCAATACACGTCCCTCCCCCACCTGCAAGGATGAATGACCATAAAGGCAGTTGGATGCTGGCGAGTCTGTGGAGAAATAGTAACGCTTTTACACTGTTGGTGGGAATGTAAATTAGTTCAACCATTATGGAAGACAGTATGGCAATTCCCCAAAGACCTAGAACCAGAAACACTATTTGACCCAGCAATCCCATTACTGGGTATATACCCAAAGGAATATAAATCATTCTGTTATAAAGATACATGCAAGCATATGTTCATTGCAGCAATATTCACAATAGCAAAGACATGGAATCAACTCAAATCCCCATCAATGATAAACTGGATAAATAAAATGTGGTACATATACACCATGGAATACTATGCAGCCACGAAAATGAACGAGATCACGTCCTTTGCAGGGACATGGATGGAGCTGGAAGCCATTATCCTCAGCAAACCAACACAGGAACAGAAAACCAAACACTACATGTTCTCACTTATAAGTGGGAGCTGAACAATGAGAACACATGAACACAAAGAGAGGAACAATACACGTCGGGGCCTGTTGTAGGGGCAGGGAGAGAGAGAGCATCAAGATAAATAGCTAATGCATACGGGGCTTGATACCTCGGTGATGGGCTGATAGGTGCAGCAAACCACCATGGCACACTTTCACCTGTGTAACAAACCTGCACGTCCTGCACGTGTATCCTGGAACTTAAAATTAAAGTAAATTTAATTTAATTTAGTTTAAAAAAAAGTTTGAGTTTAAGGCAAAAAAAAAAAAAAAAAAAAAAAGAAGAGGCAGTCGATCCCAACGCTCCTGACAGGGAAAAACTTCCTATTTTCCTGGTCCAGACAGAATAAGCTGGAGCTGAGGATACAGCAGAAATGATGTCTTTAATAAAGATGAGGCCAGCCACCATGGTTAACACCTGTAATCCCATCTCTTTGGGTGGCTCAGGCGGGAGGATCACTTGAGGCCAGGAGTATAAGACCAACTTAGGCAACATATCAAGACCCTGTCTCTTACAAAAAATAAAACTAAAAAAGTTATCCAAGTGTGGTGGTGCCGGCCTGTAGTCCCAGCAATTTAGGAGGCTGGGGCAGGAGGATTGCCTGGGCTCAGGAGTTCAAGGCTGCAGTGAGCTATGGCTGCACCACTGCACTCCAGCCTGGGCAACATAACTAGACCTTGTCTCTTAAAAGATAACATGAAATAAAATAAAAATAAAAAATAAAGATGAGCAAACCATGGGACCCATGATTTGAAATGGCGAAGTAATGACAAGCGGAGGAAGGAGTCTGAATAACTACAATGAGATTGATCCATGGATGAATTCACAAGGAATATGGTCCTTGTCTGTGTCTCCTACTCCCCATTATTATTAATATTATTATATGAATTGATGACATGTCTCTTCTCTTCCTCCTCCTCATTATTATTTTATTGGTGGTAAGGTCTGTTTCCATTACTTATTTAATATAATAATTCCCTGCAATCCAAGCAAGCAAAATGTACATATTTTTTTAAAAAGCTAAAGAGCCCAGAAGTCACACACACATTTCTTTGGCTGGGGTGTACATATGCTCTGGGGGACACCACTCTGCCATGTGTCCTGCTGTCGGCAACACCAAGCCCACTTCTCAGCGCCAGTCCACACCGTGGGTATCTCTCTGGGCAAAGAGCTGTATCTAACACAAAAGGGGCTTCCATCAGGGAAACAGATGAGCTTGTTAATGAAGGGGATGAAAATTGGAGCCGTAATGAGTTACTGTATCATAAATGAATGCAAATTACATTGTCAGTGCTATTTACAATTTCACACGGCACAGAGTCTTATAATTATGTCTATTCAATTATTCCATTCACAGAAATGTTCAGTAAGGGCTTCTCACCATGGCCAAAACCCATTTGGAAGCTTCGGTTGTACACGGAAGTTAGAACTGGCTCTCAAAGGATTAATCACCACATACTCAGTAATAAAAACATGGGTGAAGGGTCTAAGATGGGTCTGTACCTGAGAAATAGACGCTTAAGAGTTTAGAGACAGCATATAATGACTGTGGGCTGTGTGGTCACCGAGTTGAAGCACTGAGTTGAACTCTAAATATAAACGTGGGTCAGGTCAGCAAAAGCTTCTGCAGAAGTAAAACATTGCAAATAAACTGTGATGACAGGTTTCTGCAAGGCTTAAAAATCCTTTCAGGCTGGGCGCGGTGGCTCACACCTGTAATTCCAGCACTTTGGGAGGCCGAGGCAGGTGGATCACGAGGTCAGAAGTTCAAGAGCAGCCTAGCCATGATGGTGAAACCCCGTCTCTACTAAAAATACAAAAATTAGCTAGGCATGGTGAGGGGCACCTGTAATCCCAGCTACTCGGGAGGCTGAGGCAGAGAATTGCTTGAACCCAGGAGGTGGAGGTTGCAGTGAGCCGAGATCGCACCACTGCACTCCATCCTGGGTGACTGAATGAGACTCTGTCTCAAAAAAAAAAAAAAAAAAAATCCCTTCAAAGGTAGATTTTTTTTTTTCTTCATAAAATCTGTAAGGGGGCTGGGTGCAGTAACTCATGCCTAAAATCCCTGTGACTCTGGGGGCTGAGACTAGAGGATCCCTTAAGCCCAGGAGTTCAAGGTTAGCCTGGGCAACAGAGTGAGACACCTTCTTTTAAGAAAATAAATGAAAGTAGAAAACAATCTGTAAATATTTTAGTTTATTTCTTTGAAAGGACCATTTTTCAAACATGATCACAAGACCATATCATGTCTAAAATGATAAAAAAAATTTGTATTATCACAGGCCTAATAAGCACTTGTTTTTGCAAGTATGTGAACCTATTTTAAATCTCTTCTATACATGTGGGATTTTATATTTTATATTCATAAATCATTGTATCAGTCTTTCATTTCACTTTGCTTCCTTTAAACCCAGCAAATCCCATATTTAGAACCACCTTCACTAAACTGTCCACAGCTCCTTCTGATTGGGCTTGGTTTCCTGCAAGATGTAAGCTAAATTGCTCAACAGACAGAAGAAGACGTAGTTTGTCCTAAAAGCAGAGTTTAGCTACCATCCTGGTGGAAAATTAAAGCATTGACTGACATAAGTAAAATCTGCTTTTGCTATGTTATAAATAAAGCTTTTGGCTACCATAACGAAGGTCAGAATTGCAACTGCACAGAGGACAATAGTAAGCACCAGAATTATCTTAATCTATAGAATTTTCAGGGCAATGTTGGACAACTCCAGATGCCATCAGGCATTTTTTTATGCAGAAGTGCAGATGTCACGTGCCTGCTCTACAAAAGCTCCAATTCTGTCCTGGCACCATAGCGCCTGTGCTTCGAAAGTCTTAGCAGAATCCTGACTGGACACAGCGGCTTCAATCCTTCATTGATATGAGTTGGGGCACAGGGGAGCAGCTTACTTCCTGCTGGGAGAGGTGGTTGGAAAAGAGCTATAAACCGAAACATCTCCAAAGACCATCCTTATTCTTCAGCCTATTTGGAATCAGAATTTAGAATCTGTTGCTTCCAAACCTGCCTTCTATGGTCTTGTTGCCATGCGGCCACTTAGTAAACACTCGCACATGCTGGCCACCCACGTCCATCTCTGTTTCTGAAACAAGCCAAGCCCGTTCCTGCCTGCGGGCTGTGCCCTGGAGTGTCCTGTGCCTGGAGCTCCTCCTCCTGTTCTGGCTGTTTTGGATCTTTCCTCCTTACAGAACAGCACCCCACGCCTTAACCTAGAGGAGCCTTCCCTTTCCTCACTGTCTCAGGCAGCTCCGTCACTTCCATTCTAGTCTCCCTCCATCAAGCCACCTTGTTTAGTACCTTTATAGCATTTTATCACAACTTGAAGTGGTATGTTTATTAGTTGCCTTGTGCGTTGTCTAACCCCTCCATTGTATGTGGCTATCCTGAAGGCAGGAATTTGATTGTCATGGTCACCATGGTGCCACCAGGGACCACATCAGTGTCTGGCATGAGGGAGGTGCTCGTGGACAAATGGTACATGAACGAGTGAGTGAAGACCCTGCACTGGGGTCAAGGCAGATTGATATAGTTTGGCTGTGTCCCCACTCAAATCTCATCTTGAATTGTAGCTCCCATAATTCCTACATGTTGTGGGAGGGACCTAGTGGGAAATAATTGAATTATGGGGACACCTTCTCCCATACTGTTCTTGCGGTAGTGAATAAATCTCATGAGATCTGATGGTTTCACAACGGGAAACCCCTTTCATTTGGCTCTCATTCTCTTTGCCTGCCACCATGTAAGACGTGCCTTGGTTTTTTCCCCACCTTCCACTGTGATTGTGAGGCCTCCCCAGCCGTGTGGAACTGTGAGTCCATTAAACCTCTTTTTCTTTATGAATTACCCAGTCTCGGGTATGTCTTTAACAGCAGTGTGAAAACAGACTAATGCAGCAGACCTACCTTCATCAGATCCCCCAGTACAACCCACACCATGGGGAAGTTCCAGAAAATTTGTCTTCAAGGAGTCAGGTCTTTGGCTTAAAATCAGTGAGAACATGGGGAAACCTTTTCTCTTTGATTTCCAACCAAGGACGTGTTAAAATAGCAGCAGTTTTAACATAAAAGTAGGGTGGACTTTGAATATTAAGGTGACCCAAGAGCTGAGCTACGTGAAAAGGGCACCAAGCAGTGTCTTATTCTTGCCAGCACTGATGACGTCTGCCACATCAAAATGCAGGGATTGTGACAATCTCAGTATGTTCGAAGTAGCAACTTGCTGCATTTGAACTCTCTCTCTGGCCTCACACATGTAATATTCAGGAATATCTGTGTTCATAAGGGGAGCATGATTTGTGTCTTCTGGAATCCTTCTTCACGTCTGTTCCAACTCTGTGGTGTCTTTCTGAACAATTGTCCTCAGTCCTTCAAAGACTCAACTTTGCCAAACTCCTAAATAATGTCCTTCTGGAAACGGCACTTATTCCCATCATGATGACAGAGAAAAATAAGGGGAAAAACAAGATCCACATGGAAATAAGGCCTTCATCAAAAATGTGTGATGCCCTTTGATTGAGTTTCATAATGATGTTTGAATTAAAAATGCTTGAGCATCACACATGTCATCAATGAAGTACATTTCTTGGAGAGGCTGTGTTGGAAATAGATGCTCGTTATGGATCTCAAAATGTTTTATTTTGTCGGAATTGGAGCTGGGGTCACGTGAAAATCACCACAGGCTTCCTCACGTTATCACATATGCCCACAGGTGTGCTGGTAGCATCAATTTCCCTGTAGGTCCATACAGATAAGTTCTCTCCACTCCATGTGTGTGCAGATGGGTCCCCACAAACCACTTCCCCACTTTATGGAGGCAGGTGTGCTCAGGCACTAAGCTCTGGGGTCCAGCATCCTGTGTCCTGGCAGAGCTGGCCCTAGAGCGTGGAGACCAGAAGTGGCCCATGCCACTTGGGCAGGAGACCTGTCTGCTGGTCTCCATCTCACTATCCTGATGATGCTAGTTTTCCAGCACCAGGCATGCCGTCCTCTTCTTCCTCAGCTTCCTCTCCACCTGATGCTCTGAAGACTGGTTCAGCATGGTGTGCAGCCACCTCACCCGGCACCTGCCTCGGGTGCAAATGACCACGGGACCCTGAGTTGGGGTGTAAATGACCGCAGGACTCTAAGATCTAGGAAACCAAAGGGCTCTGTGGTTAGGGTAGTCACCTACTTAAAATTAGGAGAGAGCCGCCTTTACACAAGATGAATCCGCACCTGATGTTCCACACCTGGAGGGCTGGGCTATCGAGGGCTTGACTCACGTGTGAAGGGCCAGGCTGCCTCACTCGGGCTGAACCTCCATGCAGTGCACAGACATTAACATGCTAATTAATAAGCTTGGCACCCATCATGAGATTCATCCCCACACGAGCCGTGTTCCATGGAAGGTGTGGCGTGCCCTGCCTCAGCGAGCACAAATCAAAGCACCTGTGAGCACTATATCTGTGCCCTCATAGTCACGCCTTTTGGAAGTTTCTCTGCTTTCTTAGTTGCAGTGGGATCTTTGCTCTTAGTGCTAAAGTTCGTGAGCCTTGCTCGGTTTCATCCATGAAAGTAAATCAGACACATCTGCAGCCACAGCAGGATGACACCCTGCCCTGAGAATATCTCACCACAATTTATGTTAAGTCAGACCAAGGGGAGATGCTGGACATATACTTACAACAGCCGGAGATAGAAATGTGTGTGTGTGTGTGTGTGTGTGTGTGTGTGTGTGTGTGTGTGTGTGTCTGGTAGGAAATGGGAGAAAGGAAAACGGGATTATTGAATATCATCTAGTCCAGGCGTGGTGGTTCATGCCTGTAATCCCAACACTGGGAGGCTGTGGCAGGAGAAACACCTGAGCCCAGGAGTTCAAGACCAGCCTGAGCAATATGGATAAACCCCATCTCTACCAAAAATAAATAAATAAATAAATAAAAAGCAATAATTAGCCAGGTGTGGTGGCATGTGGTTATAGTCCCAGCTACTCAGGAGGCTGAAGTGGGAGAGTCACCTGAGCCCAGGAGGCAGAAATTATAGTGAGCTGAGAAAACACCACTGCACTGTAGCCCAGGCAACAGAGCAAGACCCTGTCTCAAAAACAAAAGAAAGGAAAAAAGAATCATCTTGGAATTATTAAATATCATTATTGCAGGGAGAATAACCTAGTTACATCTAGACGCATCTTAAATACACCATGTCCAAAAGTTTAAAATTATTCCTAGGGCACAAAGGTAGATGTTTTGTCCCACTGAGTTTAAGAGTCAGACACTGCTATAGGACTTATCATTATCTTCATTTTGGAGGTAGGAATCTGAGGCACACAGGGGCTGAGATCCTGCCAGGATCCCCAAGTTGATAAGCGAGCTGAAATTCAGATCCTGGCAGTTTGACTGTAGAGTCTGAGCCCTTGTTCACTATTTGGCTCAAGATTTTTGCTTGGAATCTAGTTCTCAGGGAACCATAATAAACCATGTTTCCTCTGAACGTCATTTTGCTCCTACATAAAATGGGATCATACTATTAATACTTAACTTGTGAGCATCATTGAGATAGAACATGGTAAGGAAGGTTACAATATGTAACATCCTGAGCACTACAGGTTACTCATTGATTCATGTCAAGCTGAGGGATACATCTTCCTGTCCCTGACCACAACTTGCCAGTCTCGTGCTTTCTGTCCTCTTCTCTGTGGACCCAGATCAAATTTCTTACTTGGAGAAGCTGCATCCTCACTGTTCACTCCTCACCAGGTGCATGCCAATACCTTCATTCGCTGTTTCTCCCACCTGCAATATCCCCTCGGAGAAACCGTAAGTACCCCATTCTCAAAGGGGCCAATCAACTCCACCACATCCATAAACCAGCTGGCTCCAAACTACAATGGCAGACACAGTCTACTCTACATGATCTAACCCTTACGTCCTGGCCACATCTTCTATGTGCTATGTCTTGTCTTCCCAGCCAAACTGCAAGCTCCCCAGAAGGTAACTAGTAGGTTTTTAAAACTTACATCCCCTAGTATATAACACACCCAGCATAGAGCTGGGTACACCGTGAGTGCCGTCTACTCTAGGCAGGCTATAGATCAGCCTGGCTATATCACTCATAGATGCCCCAACCAATTGGACTGAAATTATTTGTCATACAACCCAATGCTGGTATATATAGAGCTTTACGTTTTGCTTGGTAACTGTTATCGATTCACCCTGCCCTTATTTTCAATTTCTTAAATGTGTACCCAAGACTAAATCTGTCTTCCTTAACATGAGGACTGTAGGAATAATCCACCAGGTTGAGTTTTGGGCTAGACAAAGTCATATGTACCCCTGTGGGCTCCTTAAATTTTGCTAACTGGCAAGAGGCTGCACTGAAAACTATATCTCTCCATGCGTTAAATCCAGGATTTAACTACAGGGTATTTATATTCAGTATGAAGAGGCACATAGGTGAGAGAGGGAATATAATATAGTTTTTTTGGTTTTTTTTTTCTTTTTTTTGGAGACTGACTCTTGCTCTGTCACCCAGGCTGGAGTGCAATAGAGTGATCTTGGTTCACTGCATCCTCTGCCTCCTGCGTTCCAGTGATTCTCCTGCCTCAGCATCCCAAGTAGCTGGGATTACAGGTGTGCGCTACCACCCTGGCTAATTTTTGCATTTTTAGTAGAGACAAGGTTTCATCATGTTGGCCAAGCTGGACTTGAACTCCTGACCTCAGGTGATCCACCCACCTCAGCCTCCCAATGTGCTGGGATTACAGGCATAAGCCACCACACCCAGGCTGTATATAATATAGTTTTAATGAAATGAAAGATAGTTGAGGAAAAAAATAAGTACACAGAAACAACAGATATTGTATTCCAGCATCACGTCGCAGCCCATCTCCTGAAACCGTGGTGTGTGCAGTTCAGATTCTTCAGCAAGACATTCAGTTGTTAGTGTAAGGATATATTTTGCCATCAGAATTCTTTTTCTTTGCTTCCGCAACACTTATATTCCAATTTTCACCAACAGAAGTAAGTAATCTTCCCAACGGCACTGCTGCAGTGGCAGAGTAATAGCTGTCCCACACATTGATTCCTCTTTCTTCCTCACTATTCACGTTCTCAGAAGACTCGTGAGAAACAGGGCTCACATTTTTCCTTGACAGTGCTGTGTGAAATAAACAACAATTCCAGGAAAAAAGCGAGAGAAATTAGTAAAGCCCAAATCTTCAAAAAATAATTACTTAATAGATCTGAGGAACAGTTTGTAATGATGAAATTTGGAGGAGACAAGAGTTTTTAATTAAAAATGATGTTTATCAGAAACTTCTTATTTATCTCCTGGAAATTGAAAAAATCATCCATCCTAGAAAAGGAGTTTTGTTAAATTTTGAGGTCTTTTTTTCTTTACTACCAAACAAGAAAAGACTCACCAACTGTATAGTCGTGTTAACAGCAACTTTATTTATAATAGCCACAAAATGAGAATTAGCTCAGATGTCTTTCACCAGGTGAATGGCCCAACTAGCAGTAGTACATTCACACAATGGAAGACCAGTCCATAGTTAAAAATAAATGGAATATTGACATACATAACAACTCGAGCAAATCTCCAGGGAATTATATTGAAAAAAATAATTTTATGGAAAGATACTCTAATACCAAAAAGCCAGATTTGTGATTCTATATATACAATGTTATTTAAAGGGGAAAATTGTTTAGGAAAGGAGTAGCTGCCAGAGATTAGGGAATGGGGGGCTATAATGGAAGGTAGCTGGGAGATGGGTTTAGTTAGAAAAGGGCAACAAAGGGATGCTTGTGGTGTTGAAACTGTTCAGTACCTTGACTTGGTAGGGGATATAGGAACCTACACAGGTGAGAAAACTGTATACAACTTAGTACACACATACAAATGAGTGAACGTATAACTGGTGAAATCAAAATAAGATCTGGGGCTGGGCACAGTGGCTCATGCCTGTAATTCCAGCATTTTGGGAGGCTGGGGCAGGAAGATCACTTGAGGCTAGGAGTTCACGACCAGCCTGGGCAACATACTGAGGCTCCCCCCAATCTCTATGAAAAATAAGAAAAGTAGCTAAGCAGGTGGCACACACTTGTTGTCCCAGCTACTCAAGAAGCTGAGGGGTGGAAGGATCTCTCGAGTGCAGGAGGTCAAGGCTACGTGAGCTATGATCACACCACTGCCCTCCACCCTGGGCAACAGAGCAAGACTCTGTCACACACACAAAAAAAATCTATGGATTATACTTATGCACTTATGTCAATATCCTGGTTATGGTATTATGATATAGTTTTACAAATGTTACCATTGTGGACATTTGGCAAAGGGATCAAGGGATCTGTGTGCATTATTTCTTGCAACTGCCTGTCAGTTATCTCAAAAAAATGTTAACCACTCCCCAAAACAAAAAATAACCCCATATCTAACCAGAGAAAAACGACACCCAAATAGAAGGGCATTTTATAAAATATCTGACTAGTTTTCTCAAAACTGTCAAGATCATCAAAAAAGTTGAATAGTGGATACAATTCACTACAAAGTATGAGAAACTGACCCAGCTAAGAAGAGTTTAAGGAGAGGTGATGACTGAATGCAATGTGGTCTCTTGGATCCCAGGACAGAAAAAGCACATCGGGTGAAAACTAAGGACATCTGAATAAATATGGACTTTAGTTAATAATAATATATCAATATTGGTTCATGCATTGTGACAAATGTACCATGGACATGGAATCTTTTTAACGACAGGGAAAAATTGGGTATGGGGTATATGAGAAGCCTCCATATTGTCTTGACAACTATTCTGTAAATTCAAAACTATCATTAAATACATAAATAATTGAATAAATGTTGGTAGTTCATTTAATAGTTAATTATTAAATAAAACACTGTTGCCCATCCAAAGGTCATGTCAAAAGGCAGGGGCCAATTTTGTCCCAACAATACAGAGAATTCCTTTCCCAGCTCCCATGAAAGGCATCTGCAGCCATGGCAGGCTTTGAAATCTCCTCCGTGGAAATGACACTTTGCTCCTATCACATAAGAGCACTATCTGCAGTGCTGTGCAGGAAAGCCACCAACCACAACTCTGGATCTGTGTTCCAGGACCGGCAACATAAGCGCCTTCAAGATGGCCCGTGAGAAGTGGCTAAGGCATTCTCGGTGTGAGCTATTATTTATTTACTAACGAAAAACTAAAGCTAAAACGTTTACTCTAAGCACGAAGGCAGCGTGATATATTTAGCTAACAATGTCCTCAATATACAGCCCTCTGGCATTGCAGTGACATTTTCTAGGGATGGAAATTATATTTTGCTTTCACACCTACATGATTCAGGACCTGAAAAGTGGGGAAAGCAAAACAGTAATAGAACAAATAAGAAGGTGGTTACAGCCTGGCTGTCTTTAGTATTAACTAGGTCGGACTTGAAAGTGGTAGGGCATAATTCGAAATTTCCCCAAGCTCAAGACCTGAACCTGTCAGGACTATAGTAAATGTGTGTCCTTGGAGAATACAGGTGACTACATTTAGATGGAATATGGAAGCCTTTTGAAATTTACTGGGAAAACAGACTGAAATGAGATTCGTTTTTCAAGTCCTGCTTTCTTTTGTGATATATTTGCCTGTGTAGTCCCCAATAAAATAAGAGAGGATTGTTTTAACACACTATGAATTTTCTTTGGGAGTCTATCAGCAAATAGCAAATATAAAAATGCATTAATAAAGGTATATCTGTAAGTACCAACTGCATGTAATACCCTTTAATATATTGGCCATTAAAACTTTATTTATTCATATTTTTCATAACATTTTCTCAGAGGGAGGGCTAGTCTGCCAACAACTATTTCATCGTGGTCAGAAACAATAGCCTCATATTTGTTATTTCTGTCTCTGCAAGTAAAGGAGTCAGACTCTTGTAAAAATGAATTGATTGCAGGTATTTCACCATCTTTGCCTTTCTGTCTCCACTTCTAGGCCAAATATATTGAATCAATTTAGTTCAAGAATTATCTGGGCTTATGCCAGGGACTGAAGTTCAAAGAATATATAATAGAACAATACCTAGCTCTTGCTTTGAGAGAATTTTTTTCTAGCTTGAAGCAAAGACTAACCTGAAATAATTATATCTGATTTAGCACCTTCTTTTACTGAGTGCAAAACATATGCCAAAAACAATAAGTACTCTATCTATCCTATGAAACATACAGTATGCAATTAGCCTTAATATTATAATGAAATATTATTCAAATTTGGCACTTTACAAATTCTCTGTATTTAATCTGGTCAGGTGTAGTCCTAAAATACTGACAAAAATACTAACAATAAAGAAAAATATAGATTACCAGGTAAACTGATAATTTTATTATTACCTGTTTACCTAGTAATCTATATTTACTAAACTGGAAACTATATTATTTTCATTCCACTAAATTAGGTGTTAGAGCACATTGTCATATTGGACTTGGACTTGCATGAAGATTTATCAGGGAATCCTTTGGAATGTGATAAATGTAATAGAAGAAAATGATTTTTATTTACAGCCTCTGTTGTTTGACACTTTATTTATTCCTGGCTTTGACTCCCGGAATTACCTGGAAAGTTCATTGCCTGTTGTTTCTAAATACGAATGCCTTCGTTACTTGGGTTTCCTTTTACTCTGGATCCCCTTTGAGTCTCACATGGTGGCATACAATTTTGATGAAATTGTTGTAGTCGTGATTTCCAGCGAAGCAGAATTTATCCAGAACAGAACGCTGACCTTAACATCAGCAGGAAAACCTTTTGGATAGCTGCAAGTTCAGGAATGCCAAAATATCCGGGAATAGGAAAACATCAGCTTCTTTGGGGAAAAAAGTGACAGCGAGTGTCTGAGAGCCATGGTTTAAAAGCTTGAGCTTGCATCTAGAAAGCCACACCCAGCCAAAGAAACGTCCGCATATTTCTGAAAAGTGCTATTTTTTTAAATGTGATCTTTCTGTCAGAGACAAAAATAAAATAGGAAAAGGAAAATGTGATCTGTCCATATTCCTAATTAATTTTATTTTCACAAATAAGTAAAAAATAAGATTTAACTTAATTATTTGAACATAGAAAATACAGTCATTCCATTTTACTTTTCTGATTTGCCAACTGCAATAACTGTCCATTCTAGGTTGGTTTGATTGATTGATTGATTGATTGACTGGTCTCATGACCTACTTTGCATGGTTAATAATATCAAACGTTGTAATTTTACCTTGCTGACTGCTGGACATTTTTGTATTCTTAGAAATGTTCTTGAGTTTTGTTCTGGGATTCACCGAAGTTAATGAGAAGCAGTTTGAGCCTCTTTGGTCCTGCTTTTAAGAATTGTTTGGCTGAACAGGACTAGTACTCAGTTTAGAGTTGATTATTCCTACTGAAAAAGAAAGACCTTTCTGAGTACTTTCACCAATGCCCCACTGATCTTGAGGATTTCTAATGTGGCTAATGATACAGGCCCACAGCTGTAATCCCAGCACTTTGAGAGGCTGAGGTGGGATGATAGCTTGAGCCCAGGAGATCAATACCAGCCAGGTCAACATAGCAAGACCCCATCTCTACAAAAAATTTGAAAAAAATAGCCAGGCATGGTGGCTTGCACTTGTAGTCTCAGCTACTCGGGAGGCTGAGGCAGAAAGATCACTTGAGCCCTGGAGGTCGAGGCTGCAGTGAGCTATGATCACACCATTGCACTCCAGCTTGGGTGATAGAGCAAGACCCTTCTCTAAATATACATGTATATTTACATAGGCAGTATCCCCAGCACTATGTGTGTCCCAGGCCCTGGGACTCTAATTCTTTCTGGTAGTTCTTGTCCAGGCCTCAGGTAGTTTTCTCACACATATGTGTTAATCAGTACTGAGCTGAGATACTCAACATATCTTTGCATCTCTGTCTCTGCACAGCTCTATTCTGCCTGGTCCTTTGTCCTCCAGCCTGTAGCTGCCTTGGTCTTTCTTAGCTGTTAGCTCTATCTCTCAAGACAGGGAGCCTGCCAGGCCCCACCTCAGCCCCGCCCTGCACCACAGTCCAGAAACTCAAGACAGGAAGCTGAATCACTCACTTCATTTGTTCCTCATCTTTCTGTCCTTTGTTGATTTATTGTGGGTATATTACAAGTTGTTTTTTCATTTATTTTTATCTGTTTTTTGTTGTTGTTGTTTTAGGCAGGAGGCTAAATCTGGTCCCTGCAACTCCATTTTTGCTAAGAGCAAAATGTTCACCCCAGACTTTTTTTCAAGACATCTCTTCATTTGTTTAGGCAGAGATTTTACTACCAAAAAAATTAAATGAAACTCTCCTACTGAGGACCAGTTTAAAAGATGCACTTATTTGAAACTCAAAGATATGGAATTTTCAACAACCAAGACTGAAATATGGTTTTTGATTCATTATAGATTTCACCAAACTGGCAAGGACTGTCAACAAGTAGCGCCCTTTAGTGGCCTGTATTCTTGATCAGAATTGCCAATGAGCTGTTTGCAAAACAGTCTATTCTAATGGATAACATCTCCATATGGAAGTAAGGTCAGCCTCAAAATGCAAGCAGAGTATCGCTGCTCTAAATCCCAAAATAGCAATAATTGTAAGAATTAACATGATCAATAATGTATATAAATATGTACCAATCACCAATGCTAAGTGCTTTTAAAGTATAATCTTACCTAATTTAATCATAATCATTGCAGCAGCATTAAGAAGTGGATCTTATCATTATTCCCACCTATACATGGCAAAACTGGGGTTTAAAAAGATTAGGTGAACTGTCTATGGTTACTCAGGTATCAAGTGCTAGAGGTGAGTTTTCAATTCAGCTTTTTCTGACTGCAGAGTCCATGTGAGGCCTTTCTACTCCATTCTGCCTCCCTGTGTAAAGAGAACCTTTTAGTCCATAAAATGCATTGTATCCAGCTTCTTAGCGTATGTGTTATTCTTTGCAAAAGGACAAAAGCACTTCCACTTGCTTCTTGGATGTCCTTAAAGTTGCCTATGGAAATCTATGCTAAGGAGGCAAAAGTAAGCAGCAGCAGTTACGCCAAAATCGATATTTACTATAGATTATGCAACGTAAACATTGGATATTCTATTAGGATAAAATGTGAGCTGTCATAATGCTCGTACTATGGGGAAATTATTATGGCACAATAGGCTCAGTAAATATTTACTAGGGCAACTTATCCAGAGCTGTGCCCGATATTATATCCTGACTCTTGTATTAGCCAGGTTTCTCCAGACAAACAGAACTAGTAGGCTATATATGAATATTTCAGAGGAAATTTATTATGTGAATTGGCTCTTGCAATTTTGGAGGCCAAGAAGTCTCATCATTTGCATCAACAAGCTGGAGAACTAGGAAAGACAGTGGTGTAATTCAGTCCAAGTTTGAAGACCTGAGAATGGAGTGGGGAATGGAGCTGGGGGTGGTGGCTGGTGTAAGTCCCAGAGTCCAAAGAGCCAAAACTAGGAGCTCCAATGTCCAAAGGCAAGAGAAGATGGATGTTTCAGCTCAAGAAGAAAGAGAGAGAGGGAGAATACACCCTCCATCATTTTGCTCTATTCAAGCCCTCAAGGGATCTTTACTCAGTCTACTGATTCCAGTGTCAATCTCTTCCAAAAACACCCCCAGAAATAATGTTCCACCCACCATCTGGGCATCCCTTAGCCCAGTCAAGTTGACACATAAAATTAACCAATGCAACTAAATCCTTAAAAATTTTTAGTTCATTTCTGGCAACTCACTAAGGCATCTAAAAGTGTGATCCTCTTTCTTTATGTTAGAAATATGAAGAGGGATAAACAGAAGATGAAGGGAGGGAAGGGAATATGGACTTCAAGTTATTTGGAACAGAGTTATATAAGTTTGACATGCTTCATATAATCTAAACAGAAATAATTATTCAAGATCATGTCTCTTTTATTCTTTTTTTGCATTCTAAAGAAAAAGCAACATTTTAACCAATATCGTCAAGAAAGATCCTGTTATTCACTATTCTCAGTCTATATTAATTCAGGTAGTATTTGGATTCACTCCAGGACCAGGAAACCTAAAAATTTCTGCACAAACTTCTCCACGGGGTAAAAATTCTCAGCGATATCCCACAATAATCCCTGCTTAGAAGCTATCAATAGTGTTTATGCCAACATACCTTCCCCAGGAAGCAGCTCTGAGACACACAGCTTCAATACCTTTCTAAATATATGCAACTGTTTTAAAATTGGTTTTGCCATGAAAGATTGAGGTGTGCCCGTGAGATATTGACTTTAAGTGCTTAAAATATCAACGTAGAAAAGTTCAAAAAGCAGTTGGATTAATGAGCCTCTCCCTTTAATTAACTCATTAAGTTGACAAGTATTTACTAAGTACGTGTTCTATGCCTAGTGCTATTCTGTCACTGTGGATGCAGTCACGACCATAACAGGCAAGTACACACTCTCAGAAGCTCACATCCTAACACAGCAACTGACTCTGGAAAGACAGGGAACTTTACAACTGTCAAAGACAGAGATGGATAATATGGAAGATTGGCAGAACTGAAATACTTTAGGTAACTTTATAAACAAGTGTGCCACCTCTGCTCTGAGCCCCTGTGCACACACTCACACAGACACACATTTTAACACATGGGAACTGTCACAGACACTCACATGAACACACCCTTCAAAGGATGTAAAAATCCTCCAAGATCTACTGAGGTTTTAGATAGCTTCATTTATCAGAAAGGGCTTCCTCACAGTTCATGAAAATCTCCTTTTCTTGATGATTCCACTGTTAAAATATTCCTTATTCTTTTTAGTGCCCGAGGGTCTTGTTACCAAAGTGTCTCCAAACACATTAAAACCACAGGCAATTTCTTTGTTCCCTCTGAGTCTGCCCTGGAAGATCCTGATACATTTACAGGTAGAGAAAAGTAGATGCAAATTGAAGACAATCATCCACAAACATTGGCTGTGTCCTTCATTGACATCCCAAGAGGTTAGAACTTACTGGAAAAATTCTGCAGTGATCCTTTAAAAAATGTTTTATTTTAATTGCTGTGGATACATAGCAGGTATATATACTTATGGGGTACATGAGATGTTTTGATACAGGCATACGATATGTAGTAATCACATCAGGAAAAATAGGGTATCCATCCCCTGAAGCATTTATCCTTTGTGGTACAAATAATACCATCATATTCTTTTAGTTCTTTTAAAATGCACAATTAAATTATTATTGATGATAGTCACCCTGTTATGCTATCAAATACTAGGTCTTCTTCATTCTTCCCATTTTTTGGTATCCATTAACTATCCTCACCTCTCCCACAGTCCCCACTACCCTTCCCAGCCTCTGGTAACTACTCTTCTACACCCTACTTTCATAAATGCAATTGTTTTGATTTTTAGATCCCACAAATAAGTGAGAATATGCAATGTTTGTTTTTCTGTGCCTGGCTTATTTCACTTAACATAATTGTCTCCAGTTCCATCCATGTTGTTGCAAATGACACGTTGTCATTCCTTTCTATGGTTGGATAGTACTCCATTGTGTATAAATACCACATTTCCTTTATTCACTCATCTGTTGATGGACACGTAGATTGCTCCCAAATCTTTGCTATTTGAATAGTACTCTGCAGCAGCTCTTGATCGGGGGCAACTCCCAACCTACATCTATAGGAGGTTTTTCTGATGCCCCACAACACAAAAGGTAAGTGCAAGCTGGCCCAAATAAAAGTGAATTCTTTCCACACATTATGACGGGGCTGTGGCTATATTAGGTGTTGTTGCAAGAACTACATTAAAACATAGCATTTAATGGGCCAGGCGTGGTGGCTCACACCTGTAATCCCAGTACTTTGGGAGGCCGAGGCGGGCAGATCACGAGGTCAGGAGATGGAGACCATCCTGGCTAACATGGTGAAACCCCATCTCTACTAAAAATACAACAAATTAGCCTGGTGTGGTGGCGGGCGCCTGTAGTCTTAGCTACTCCAGAGTCTGAGGCAGGAGAATGGCGTGAACCTGGGAAGCAGAGCTTGCAGTGAGCTGAGATCATGCCACTGCACTCCAGCCTGGGTGACAGAGTGAGACTCCATCTCAAAAAACAAACAAACAAAAACATAGCATTTATTTTTAGTACTAGTACTATCTAGTAGATATCTATTAGTACTACTGGAATATTAGTGCTAGAGTATTAGTAGTGCCTCAAGTACTATCTAGTAGATACCGAGCCTAATGCTACACACGTTGCATGCAGTATCTCATTTAGCTCTCAGCAGAGCCAGGAGGGGTGGGTATTGTCACCATCCCTGTTTTATACATAAGGACAGTGGTAAGGCTCAGAGAGGTGAAGTACCCTGAGGGTAGGCATCCTGTACAACCTGTAGCATGTACAGGTTGTGTTCCTCAATATTTAATTGTTGATTAAAAATAAGGACTGCACACAAATTATTTTCACTGAAAGCCAGCCTGTTACTGGGTATGTGCATCTTTATTCCTTTTCAAATTTATTTCTATTTTGCTTGAGAAAAGCCAGCCAGATTTATGACATGGTAGGACCCAGGATACCGTGGCCCCACTTTTCTCAAGAGATCCACTCGGACTCAACAAAAGAACCTTCCTGATAACTCTGCTGACACTGTGACTGAGCTAAGGGCACAACATTTATCAAAACAAATAACCATTCTGCATTCTGCTCCTAGACGCATAACAAAATAGGCCTGGAGACTGGGGGAAGGGAGGGAAATTTGGATGCCACTTGTGGGGGCCATGTTTTCTCTCCTGTGACTTGAATTCTTCCAGGGTGAAAAATGTGGGTCTATCTTAGCCTCAGGAAGATGCAGGACCAAAGGGAATAAATGCCTCTCTTCCCACCTGTCATGGGTGAGTTGGACTTTTGCACAGAAATCTCCAAAGATCTGAGACATCAACGCATCTTCCATCCAACTTGCTATGTAGCAAGATGACAAGACACTGGAACACAACAGAAAACTGAAAAGTGCAGTTAGAATATTTGACATTTCCCCATGGCCCTCTGACAGTGGAGGTGGAGAATTTCAGAGGTGGCCTGTTCATTCATTTTGTGTCTCTATCGCCATACAGGGTACTGTCCAGAAGCCTCCAGCCCCAAAGACTTTGTCCAGGCAGCTTTTATGAGGTTCCAGAACAAGGAAAGAAGAGACTTTAGGGATTCAGAAAAACAGGAAAAAAAATCTCAAATTCACAGATGATGCCTGATTTTCTCTTTTGCAGTGGGAGCCTGGGAGATACGTTTTAAGAGGTCAGGCTTTCATTTATAAAGTCATACCCAGCAACAGCAAACTCATCAGGAGTTCTGAAAATTTGCATATTAGCAAATATGATCTGTCCACAGTTCTAATTAATTATATTCTAATAATTAAGGAAAAAAAAGACTTAGTTTGAAATGACTTCCATGGGTAGAGTGAAATATAAAGAACAGTACAATTTACAAATCTTTGTTTCTGGATAAAATAGATTAAAATATTAAGCTATGGTAGCAAAACCAGCATTAAACATAATCTCTGTATGTGTCCCTTTGGGTTAAATGGGGTTTTGGAAAGAACAATAAATTCAGAATGGTCCCTGAATTCCAGAATGAACATGAACAGATTCCTTCAGAAAGCTTAGCTCCAATATGCTGCCAGCTGATGATTTTGCCTTCATCTGCCAGCTAAAATTGTGGCTTTCAAAGCATCTCTTATTTCTACTCATTTATAATCGCCACGGCATGTCAATCTAACTTTTACTGTGTTTTACTTAGTTAGATATTGGTTAAGTTAAAATTATTTTTACCCACAGCAACAGTAAAACATGAATATAATTAATAGAGATCAAATTCAAATTATTTACTTCAAATAGATCACCTGGGGAAGGATCCACGCTGCATAAACTGGTAGTAACATGCACATTTCAATCTCTACAGACCCTTGATTTCCAAGGTTAATCTCATTCATGGCCCTAGGCCAATCATGTCCCAATACTTTCTTGAATAAAACCATAACTTTTTTCCCCGAAGTACAAAAGCCATCTATATTCACAGTAGAAAATTCATGGAGGAAAAAAGAAAAATGATTTCCAGTCTGCCAATCCTACAACCCACTGTGGTTAACCACTTATAGTGAGCGTCGTTTCTGTCTTTCTTTTCTTTTTTTCTTATGAAAACATATGCATTAAAGAAGTACACTGAATATCACATTCTAAGGAGGATGCAGAGAGACTGGATCACTCGGTCGTCCATACATTGCTGGGGCAAATGGAAAATGGAAAAGCTGCTCTGAAAAATAGTTTGGTGGTTCATCTTTAAATTGAATGTAGACTTACCATATGACCTGGCGATTGCATTCTTGAGTGTTTTGGGTTTTTTTGTTTTTTCAAAGAAATGCAAACTGATTTCTATGCAGAAACTTGTACACTAGTGTTCATAGCAGCTTTATTCATAATAGCCCCAGACTGAAAACTACCCAGATGTCCTTTAATGGGTGAATGGTTGATTAATCTGTGGCACGGCCATACTATAGAACACAATTCAGAAATAAAAAGAAATAAATTACTGACACATTCAACAACTTGGATGAACATCAAGGAAATTACTGTGAGTGAAAAAGCCAATCTCAAAAGGTCACATACTGCATGACTCCATCTATATTTGCGAATAACATAATTACAAAGATGAGAACAGATTAGTGATTGCCAGGGGTAAGGGATGGAGGGATAAGAGAGGAAGGGTCTGAGGACTAGCAGGAGGGCACCCTGTGGCAAAGTACATTTACATACGGTGATCAATTGTGGTGGTGAGTATACGAAAGTATACATGTGATACAATTTCAGGCACACACATGCACACATCTGCAGAATGCATGTATAACTTGTGAAACCTGAATAAACTGTGAATTAGACCAATGTCAGCTTTTTTATTTTGGTGCTGTATTACAGTTGTACAATTATCCTAATATCAGGGCGGGCTGGGTGAAGGTTGTCTGGGACCTCCCTCTATGTTTCTTTCAAACTTTCTGCAAGTCTATAATTATTTTTAAATCTTATTTTTTTAAATATAAGGAAGTAAGCTTGCTTTAATAAGAAATATATATAATATATATATTATAATATATATAATAAGAAATTATATATAGCTTCAGTCATTATTTTTTCTAAAACCATCATGCTGTTCTAGTACAATTTTAAGGTTAAAGTATGAATCAATATGATATATAAAGAACACTCTATCTCATTCAAAAATATATTAAAGTAGGGAGCTAAGCTATGAGGATGCAAAGACATAAGAACGATACAGTGGACTTTGGGTACTTAGGGGAAAGGGTGAGAGCGGGGTGAGGGATAAAAGACTACACATTGGATACAGTGTACACTGCTTGGGTGATAGGTGCACCAACATCTCAGAAATCACCACTAAAGAACTTATTCATGTAACCAAATACCACCTGTTATCCAAAACCATATATATATATATATGTGTGTGTATATATGTATGTATATATATATGTGTGTGTGTATATATGTATATATATACATATATATGCTATAGATTTTTTAAGCAAGCTGTGCATGTTACACTGTAGCCTGATTTAACTTTAACTATATGTAATTGCCATTTCTCCATATCATTATATTTTTTCAGCATTTTTTAAGTGTCTTCATTATATTCCCATGTAAAGCTAGACTATATTTAACTATTTAACTATTGGATATTTAAGCTGTTTCATACATGTCACTATTACTACTACTATGATATGCATGTTTTTGGATATCATGGTTGATAACTTTTCTAATTACTTCCAGGATAATTTCCTAGAAGTAAAATTTCTGGCTCAAAGGTTTTCCAAAATGTGTAAGGCTTATAATGGATATTTACCATTTCCACATCAAAAGAGGCTGCACACATTTCCTCTCCTAGAAGCATTTATGAGAGACTGTGGTTGACTCATCCTCCTCCCCTACAAACTGATCTGAGCAGAAATTTCTCTCCCCAGCTGCCTCCTGGGTTGCAGATTAGCACTCACAGAAAACCCACAGGCTGGAAACCCCAAACCTGTTACAAGGCTGTGGACCCATGAGAAGGATTCCCTGGTGGGCACTGGTTAGGAGTCAGCCCCTCCATCAGCTGCAGTAGGGTGATGGGGGCTCCTGCCAGATGATGAGACACACTGTGATACCCTGAGCAACAGCAGAACTAGAAAACAGAAGAGCATCTCCCTCCCCATCGACTCTTCTCTATGCTGCATCCCAACAGAGTTCTTCCCTCTCAGGCCACAGGAGTTCACCCTCATAAAACATCAGTGAGTGTTTCCAAGATGACAATTAGTCTATTACCACCAAAAAATATTTTTTTGAGGAAGAACATTTAAAATATATACATATAGGCTGGGCATGGTGGCTCATGCCTGTAATCCCAGCACTTTGGGAGGCCAAGGCAAGTGGATCACTAGAGGCCAGGAATTCGAGACCAGCCTGGCCAGCATAGGGAAACCGAAAATACAAAAAATAAATAAATAAATAAATAAATAAATAAATAAATAAATAAAAATAAAGTTAGCCAGGTGTGGTGGCACGTGCCTGTAATCCGAGGTACTTCAGAGGCTGAAGCAGGAGAATTGTTTGAACCTGGGAGGCAGAGGCTGCAGTGAGCCAAGACTGTGCCACTGCACTCCAGCCTGGGCAACAGAGCAAGACTCCGTCTCAAAAGTATATATATATACACATATGTGTGTATATATAGACATGTGTGTATATATATATTTATATACATATAAAAATAACTATTTTAGATATCCTTGCATTTTCAAGAAGGGAATCAGAAAAAAAAGTACTAAACAAAGTTGAAGGCCATGACAGAGTTAAAGCCAGGCAGAGCCAAGTCACCAGAGAGACCTTGGATTTCTTGGATTTTATCTCACGTTCTAATGATGCCATTGACAAGGGGTGCTGGGAGCACGATCTCCTTTACTGTGAGTTTCTGATGCATCTTCTACTGTCAGCTCAGCCTTTGGTTGCAAAGAAAGGATGAAATAAACTCGCAAACAGAATCCATAAAGTTTGGTAGGTGACGGAAGTGGAGATTTAAACTGCAAATGAGGTCACTTCAAGAATTCGTATATTCCTGAACAGCATCGCTGGCCCAAGGTGAGTGAAATCATAAGAAGAAGGGCAGGTGAATTCACAGATGTTTGACTTGGTCCATGGAGTTTATGCCCCCCTTTTCCACTTGTTGAAGTCAAAAAAACAAATGTAGAGATGAATCTCTAAATTTAATGCTTTATTGGGAAAGAAAGAATTGCAATTCCAGGCATACGCATAGACTGTGTGGTCTTCCATATGTCCAAAGAACAAAGGTTACAGGTTTGTTTGTTTGTTTTTAAAGAAATGTTACATGTTGCTCTTTGAGAAAGAGTTTGTTGGCACCAGTGTATTAGTCCGTTCTCACACTGCTATAAATAACTCCCTGAAACTGGGTAATTTATGAAGAAAAGAGATGAATTAGTTCACAGTTGCACAGGCTTTACAGGAGGCGTGGCTAGGGAGGCCTCAGGAAACTTAAAATCATGGCAGAGGGTGAAGGGGAAGCAGGCATGTCTTCTCATGGCCAGGAGGAGAGAGAGAGAGTGAAGGAGAAAGTGCTACACACTTTTAAACAACCAGATCTCGTGAGAACTCACTCACTATCACGAGAGCACCAAGAGGAAAATCCACCCTCATGACCCAATCACCTCCCACCAGGTCCCTCCTCTGACACTGGGGATTACAATTCAACATGAGATTTGGGTGGGAACACAGAGCCAAACCATATCAACTAGTAAGGATTTGGGAAACTGGTAAGCTCCAACTGGTGAGCAAGGGTGGTGGGCAAAATTAGTCCTGAAGTTGCAGCAGGTTATCTCAGAAGCTATAGACGAAACACTTCAGGTTACAACAAGCAGTTTTAGCAGTTTTATCAGTCAGGCTTGCAGAGAATTATATTCTCAGAGCAATATTTTGTACCCTGTGTGCTTTTCCCCCTAGCTTTTCAATTCTATTTTAGTTGAGCATGACAAGAATGACCCAATTTTTATAATCAACTTTCACATACTGCCAAGGCTGAGAGTGGATTCAAGACTGCAGGTCACACTCAGGGTTCCTTTCCTTATAAATGACTTGGTGAGAACAAAAAGCACTTCTACTAGATTGGATCAGACTTCTGCTGTCTTCCTTTAGTTTTAGGAAAAGGAAAAATAAAAATAAAAATGACAGCTAAAGATGTATTCACAACAGAATGTGTCCCTAACAAGCCTTTTCTTTAAAGATAATTTATAAAGATGCATTTTGCAAAAGGTGATTCTGAGGACTCATCCCAGGCAGAGCAGGTGCTTTTTGCCTCAAGGCCCATAGTCTTCTGCAAGTTTGCTCTGGCCTGGTTCAGTGTTCCCTGTTTCTCTCCAACCTATTGCTGCCTGGGAATTTGTCCTCATGATAGCTGCCCCTGGGTATTTATTTTCAGTTTTGTATTTTTGATTGCTTTGATCAATATGCTACATTTTAATGTCTTGCTCATTCTATGTGCACTGCAATTTATGTTTAATTTAAAGTGAATCTGTATTTTCTGGGGTGGCCTTTGTTTGAATTCATAAAGTGGTAATCTAGGGGAAAATAAATGATACTCTACTCTCCAGAGTAAAGAAACAACCTATAATTGTTTTAATCGTTGGTTAGGGACATCCCTTGCCACTCACTCGTTAGACTTGAGGGATGTGGCTACACTCTCGAAATGCAAAGTTGTGTGGGGCAAATAGGAACAGTGTTTGCAGAAATTCCTCCACCTGTGGGGATTTGCAGCATAACAAAAGTACCTGTGGAGAGTAAAATGATGATGATCAGAGGCTGGGAAGTGTATCAGGGAAGAAGGGAGATAGTGGGGATGGTCAATGGGTACAAAAATAAAGTTAAATGGAATCAATAAGATCCAGTATGCAGTAGCAAAATAGGGTGACTATAGTTAACAATAATTTATTGTGTGTTTAAAAATAACCAAAAAAAATGGAATTGGAATGTTCCTAACACAAAGAAATGATAAACGCCTGAGGGGATGGATACCCCAGTTACCCTGGTCTGATCATTACATATTGTATGCTTGTATCAAAACATCGCATGGACCTCATAAACATATACAACTGTTATGTACCCATAATAATTAATTTTAAAAATGCAATGCCTGAGGACCCTTTTCTACCTGGGTGCTTAATAATCACTTTTCCAAAGATCCAGTATGTCTCATGCTTCTGGAGAAGTTGGCAAATAGTTTCTAACAGCTCTATCAATTCAGAGATTTATGTATCTGTATAGAGTGAATTCTAAAACTTTGTACCATCTCACTGTGAATACTGTAATAGATTAATAAAGCATGCTATGGGCATTCAATAGAAAATTACACCAAACTTGCCTGGAATGAAGGGAGATGGAAGCAATTCCAAAGGTCAGTAGATGGGGTCTCAATGCTTAGATCAATGTCTGAATAGGCCACCTATTCACTGGGCCAAAGCCAAGCCAGTTTTGTTAGTTAGGTGGGTATACAGTTAGGGATGCTTAAAATATTTTAGAATCTATTCATTCACTCATATGTTTATTCACTCCACACAATATGTTATAATACTTATTATTGCCTAAGGACTATCCTTGGCCAGCAGTTTATAGAAACTTATTAGAGAAGCCAAGTCCCCTGCCCTTGGAGAACTTACCCTTAGGAAGAATGTTTCAGTTTCTTATTGCTGCTGTAACAAATGACCATAAGCACAGAAGCTCACAGCAACACAAATATATTATTTCATAGATCTGGAAGTCAGAGGTCTGAAATGGGTCACCTAGAGCTAAAAACAAGGTGTTGATGGGGCTGCATTCCTTCTGGAGGCTCCAGATGAGAGTCCATTTCCTTTCCTTTTCCAGCTCCCAGAGACACTCACATTCCTTGGCTCATAGCAGCATCATTCCAACCTCTGCTTCCATTATCACATCTCTGTCTCTAGTTCTTACATGCCTCCCTCTTTCACTTATAAGAGCCCTGTGATTATATTGGACTTGCCAAGATAATACAGAATAATCTTCCCATCTCGAGATCCTTGTTTAATCACATTTGCAAAGTTCCTCTTGTAATGTAAGATCACATTTTGACAGGTTGCAGAGATTAGGATGTAGACATCTTTGGGGCATCCAAAATATGGACATTCATTATTCTACCCACCACAGGAGATGACACAACATCAATTGATTACAACTGTGGAAAGTGCAAAAAAAAATGAGGACTTTCTGGGTGCTCTAAATCAACATTAATGTTTATGCCAAACCCTTTTCTTACAACATAGATTCTGTTTTAACCTGATGAACTAAGTCTACTTACCCTCTATCCTACAATTCAGTCGATTTTTATGTGAAGGTAACCTATTCCTCACCACCTTTGTTGAATTTATGATGCAGTTTCATCCTAGGTATTAATATGTAAGCATGCTGATAAACTTCATTAGGAAATCTTTAATGAACAGCCGATGGCTGCAATTTGGCTCTTTATGACTAGGGAGACAAAATGCATTCTGTGCAATTGATGAAATTAATAACATATTGACATAGTACATCAAAGGGAAATTTCTGGAGACTGTAATGAGGGAGCTGAAAGAGAAAAATGCCCTTTATGTCTGTCTGGGGGAGAGGCCTATGGTGAGACTATATCCTCAAGACAAGCAAAGGCAAAAGGGATGCCAAGGAGCTTCCTTATGGCTCAGGGATTGGAACCTGGCCTCTGAGCTAGGGGTTCTGGGTTAGAATCCTGACACCATTACTGTATTAGTCTGTTCTCACACTGCTAATAAAGACATACCCGAGACTGGGTAGTTTACAACAGAAAGAGGTTTGACTCACAGTTCACATGGCTGGGAAGGCCTCACAGTCATGGTGGAAGGCAAAGGAGGAACAAAGTTATGTCTTACATGGCAGCAGGCAAGAGAGCGTGTGTAGGGGGACTCTCATTTATAAAACCACCAGATCTCATGAGACTTATTCACTAACACTAGAACAGTATGGGAGAAAGCCACTCCCATGATTCAATTTTCTCCACCTGGCCCCACCCTTGACACATGGAAATTATTACAATTCAATGTGAGATTTGGGTGGGGACACAGCCAAAGCATATCACTTACATTCTACCTGCAAGTTGTGGACACAATGCCTACCTTCTCATTGGTAAGATGGGCACCATGACAACAACAACCAGCTGACAGGCTCATCACCTTTAAAAGTGGAGTGACACATAACCAATGCTAAGTGTTGATGTTATCATCATGATTATCATGTTGGAAGATGCTAAGAGGGTGTTAAAGTCAACCTCTTTCCTTACATGAAAAATATTATGGCATATCATTGTAGTGCCAGGGACATCTGTGTTTTTAGTGCCCTTCCCCTTTGCTGTGTTTAGGGACACCTCTGACTTAGGCGAGGTATGCTGCCTCTCACATTAGGGGACCTACCTCCGCTAGCTCTCCTCAAACCAGGGCATAGGTCCAGGAGCTGGACTCCTTGCCAGATATGACCCTGTAAGCTTTCAGCCAGAAGCTGGGGACATAATGAAGGGACTCCAAAATGGCAGTGGGGCAGCCTCATCCAAGGGGCAGATATGGAAGTGGTAATAGTTCCTGAAGCAGCATCAGGGCTGGGGATGTCAGCAATGCAGCCCTGGTTTCTGAGCCTGACTTTGCCTCTTATGTGCTGTGAGAACCTGGGAAAGTTGCTATATTAGTTTGTTCTCACATTGCTATAAGGGAATACCTGAGGCTGGGTAATTTATAAAGAAAAGAGATTTCATTGACTCACAATTCTGCATGTCTGGGGAGGGAGGCCTCAGAAAACTTACAATCAAGGCAGAAGACACCTATTCACAGGGCAGCAGGAGAGAGAATGAGTGCCAGCAGAGGAAATGCCAGATGCATATAAAACCATCAAATCTCATGAGAACTCACTATCATGAAAACAGCATGGGGGATCCACCCCCATGATTCAATTACCTCCCATTGGGTCCTTCCCACAACATGTGGGAATTATGGGGACTACAATTCAAGATGAGATTTGGGTGGGGACATAGCCAACCATATAAGTTATTTGACCTCTCTGTGCCTCAGTTATTCATTACTCCTAGAGAACAAAGCCCGTAACAGTATCTCATGTGCTGTTGTGAAAATTAAATAACTTTGGAGTGCTTAGTTTCTGGAACACAGTGAGTGCTGTATAAATGTATGCTATTATTAGAATGGAAAGGATAGTTGAGGTCTAAAAGAATCATTAAATACAACCAAAGCAAGATAATTTTCTCACTTTGAATCTGTAGATTCTTTCAAAGAATCCTAGGACAAGTTGGGAGAAAGGAGTCCTTTGGAAATCATTTGATCAGGTAGGATAACAGCTGTAGCAACCACACTCCCAAATCCACTCTCTTTGGACTCCTGTTTTGACCTGCTCTTCAAAGATCTGAGACTCTTTTGCCATATTTATCATCATTGACAACTAAAAGAGGCATTGCCAGAGTCTCATCTAACCAGAGTCCTCTAGGATCCAGGTAGCAAATATTAAATGTGACTGTCACTACCCAGATTGAAGATGGCAAACAAGATTAAAATATTCATATTTTCCTGCATTTTTCCTGCATTGAGTAAATAGAAAAAGATAGGGTTAGGAATCAGAGATTATTCAAAGTTGTTCCCAGAAAACAAAATAAGCTGAGTTGCTTTTGGTCCTTCTTGAAAAATCACGGTTTCTTAAATTAAAAATTTCCATTAGGAAAAGTATATGTGGCACGTGTGTATCCATATTACACACATAGGTATAAAGGTATATGCATATACATACAGTTGACTCTTGAACAACGCAGTGGCGCTGACCCCCAGCACAGTCAAAAATTCTCAAAAACTTAACTCCCAATAGCCTACTGTTGACCAGAAGCCTTACCAATAACATAAACAGTAAATTAACACATATTTTGTATGTGTATTATACACTGTATTCTTAACACAAAATAAACTCGAGAAAAAAGTTCTTAAGAAAATTATAAAAAGGAGAAATAATACATTTTTATATTCATTAAGTGGAAGTGGATCATTATAAAGGTCTTCACATTGAGTAGACTGGGGAAGAAGGGGAGGGGTTGGTCTTGCTGTCTCAGGGTGGCAGAGATGGAAGGAAATGCATGTATAAGTGGACCTGTGCAGTTCAAACCTGTGTTGTTCAAGGGTCAACTGTATATGAATCTTCTTGCTTCAGAAAAAATATGTACTTTGTATACATATGTAACAAACCTGCATGTTGTGCACATGTACCCTAAAACTTAAAGTATAATAATAATAAATAAATAAATAAATAATTTTTAAAAATGTACTTTGCAAAACTATGGAGATGCAGTCTAGAAAGAGCATTTGCAAATATTATGGCTTACATGCATATGGAATAAAAAATTTATTGACTTTAGTGAGAACTATTCAGGATCTTCTGTGAAATAAATAAAGATAAGTAGTAAATTGGTTCAAACAAAGCAGTATAAATTCAGTAATATTGTACTCACAGTTCAGGGATAAACAGAACAGGACTCCTGGTTGAAAGCTGATAAATGTGCTTCAAAGCATGGGACCTGGTATTAGATAGATCACACTAGGAAGGAATATTCCAGTAATATCCAAAGATAATACCCATCCCTTGCCTAAAACCCAAACTACAGCAAACCAGCACTAACTGAAACCCATGCATTTTGTTAGGGCTTTGGAATGTGTCCATATCAAAGCAAGAGGGAAGCTACATCTTTGACTCTTACCTTGCTCAAGCTCTGAGCATGGCACCGTACACTCTGCTACAGCAAAACCCCCATTGTGTTCCTTTTATTTTATAGAAGAAAAGACAAGACAGCTATGTGATTTATTCCCTGCAGAGGGCACACCTAACAATCTTTGTCCTTAAAAGTCAGCTACAGAGGTCCAATTTTGCAAGATGCAATTCTCCACCCAAAGGCAGAGTGGTTGCATTGGGATCTGCCACCCATGACCTCTTCCAGGGATGCTGTTCTGTGAAGTATTTCTTATCTAACTTGGACCACTCACTTCTGCTCTTGGTGAATTTGTTATGATGACACCTGTGCTTGGTTATTTCTTTCCTCCTTTTCACTTTTGATTGCCTCTATTAACGTAGCACATCATAATACCTTGCTCATTTATGTGACTGAATACTTATGTTTAATGGAGGGCAATTGTTTTCTGGATGGTTTTTATTTGAGTCAGTAAAAAGGTAATATAAGGGGGAAAGTGTATTCTTCTCCATTCTAGTAATAGAAACAGTATTTAATTGATACTGTTGTATCACCTGTTTGCTTGCCAGACCCAGGAGTGTGGTTATACCCAGGGAAATGCAAACTGATTTTGAGTAATGAAGAAATCATCTTGCAGAATGATCCCAACTTTGGAGGTTTGAAGCACAATGAAGACGCCCCAGAGCGCTCCCTTCTTCTGCTGATTTACCTAGTAGTCACCTTCCCCAAATTCACTTTCTGCCTCTTGTCTCTAGAGAGGGTGTCCAGCTACCCTGTTAACTCTGATAAATTGGTTGTGTCAACGTGGGCTCAGGTGTTCACAGGGAATCTGAGACCTGGTCCCACCTCAGTGAGAATGCTGTGATTGATTAGTGATGATGCAAGCAAACCCCCAAATTAGGGCTCATCACAGAGGGTTCTTAGGTTTGCTCAGGAAAGAATTCAAGAGCAAGCCAACAGTGAAAGAAAGCAAGTTTATTAGAATGACAGTGTACAGTTAAGTGCCTGCTGCATAGACAGAGCAGGGATACTCCATAGGCAGAGTAGCACTGAGGGATTGCTGGCTAGCTATGTTCATAGCTACTCCTAAGTATATGCGAAATAAGGGGCAGGTTATTCACAAAGTTTCTAGAAAGGGGGCGGAGAATTTCCAGAACTTTATAAGGTAACATCCGGGCACTGTCATCGCATCTGTAAACTGTCACGGTGCTGGTGGCAGTGTCCCATAGCACGCAAATGCATTATCATTCCTAGTCCAAGCTGGTTTTAGCTGGTGTCTTTGCTACATCCTGTCATGAAAACACAACCTACTGATCTTCTACCTCAATGATGCCTGCTGGGGACACAGAGTGGGAACAGACACAACATTGCCTCTGCCTAAATGAAAGAGGATGGAGCATTAGTATCCAGGTTGATTTCTGATATTAATGACCCTAATATGGTAGCCCATACACACGACCAGAGCTAAGTCATCACGGAAAAGTAATGGAGCTTGCATTTACCGGTTTTCAAGACAACCTATTTGACTAGATCTATGTGTATTCATCCATTTGTTTATTCCTCCAACAAATATTGCTGATGCCTCTGATGTTCCAAACACTGGTCTCCGCTATGAGAGCATGAAAATAAATTAAAAATTTCAGTACTTGCCCTCAGAATTTACAATTCAGTAGGGATGATACAAAATCCATTAGTTATAACTGCGACACGTGCTACAAGGAAAACATTAGAGTGCTTGAAGCCCACATCGCAGGATATGTAATGGTTTCACCTGACGAAGTATTTACTCTCCTTCCTACATTTCAATCTACTTTTTATGTAAATGTGAGTTAATAATGTATTCTTCACTACTTCTGTTCCAGTACTTTCAATGCTTCTCATCCAAGTTATTAAAAATAAAAAGGGGCTATTAAACACCTTCAAGGAAGATTTAATGAAGCTAAACAAATGCAATGTGTCCTTTTGTAGGTTGGATGCATGTAATTTACCAAACAATACGAAGATACCAATACCTACTGGCAGAGCAATTAAAGGGAAATTCCTGGCACTTGGATGGGTGGTTCTTTACATTATGGAAAAGTCCAACATATTATAGGGGATTTAACATCCCTTGGTTCCATAGACAGTAGATGCCACAACACCCTCCATTCACTGTGACTAGAAATGCCCCCACACCCTTACAAATGCTCCTTAGGGATGCGGTATGCTCTGCAATTGAGAATCACTTATGGTCAATGCATTGGTCTTTTTGTTGGGCAGTTCTACCAGATGGCATAAAAACAAACAGCTAAAGTTGGTTCTTGGTATAGGTTGATCCATGTGTTCACTGGAATGGAGAAGAGGAAGTTATCAGAGACCGAGTTAGCTTCTACACATCTTTGAAACTGACAGTGGATGCCACATACTTTGACAGAGCTTAGGGGTCTTTCACAATAAATGTGTCTCCTGTCCACATGATGCCTTGCAACTGTCCTTCCCTCAGTTCATAAAAACTAGATTTTTAAAATTTTCTGGGAAAAAGAAAACTCAAAACAGTTCCAGGCCACATATCTTCTGGAACTTTCCTATTTTATACTTAGATGAATTAAAGTTGTTAAAATTAAAAGCCAAGGATTTACTGTCTTCATTCTCTGGATCCCCATGACAATGTGAACCTTCAGACAATGTCTACATTTGAGAGAGAAGCCCGATGCGGTGAGCCCAGGAGGGAGCAGCAGGAGGAGCACCTCTCTTAACTCATAACCATGTTATCTTTCCCCATGTTTCCTGTTTTCCCAAGTTTTATACCTTAAATAAGAAAAAGTAAGTAGATAACACATAAGGCAGAGCAGATACATAGCAAATAAATATATGAAATTATTGAATAAAGCCTGCCAACACAGCCTTCTGAGTAAATGCCAATTTAAAAGTACACGTATCAAGAAAAGTTGCAGCCCTAGGTTTCAGAGACAAGAGCCACTCCAAATAACTGAGGCACCGTGCTCATGATGTGCTTATGACAAGTGTCAGGGAAAACTGCTGGAAGTCTTCAAAAACTTTAGCCAAGACACAGAAACTCCACTACCCAGGGTGCATTTCCTTTTGTGACATCTTTAAAGACATATAAATGGACACTATTATTGGCAACATCTGCTATCACCTGGTAAAAACATGTATACATTATTTTATTCAACAAAAATGTAGTATGTGTATATTTGTGTATGTTTGCACATTAATCAGTACACACAAATTTTTTTTTTTTTTTCGAGACAAAGTCTCGCTCTGCCACCCAGGTTGGAGTGCAGTGGCACAATCCTGGCTCACGGAAACCTCCGTCTCCCAGATTCAAGCAATTCTCTGTCTCAGCCTCCCAAGTAGCTGCGATTACAGGTGGCCGCCACCACGCCTGGCTAATTTTTGTATTTTTAGTAGAGATGGGGTTTCACCATGTTGGCCAGGCTGGTCTCGAACTCCTGAACTCAAATGATGCACCAACCTCGGCCACCCAAAGTGTTGGGATTACAGGTGTGAGCCACTACTCCCGGCCCAACAAAATTATCTGAAAATTATTTTTCTCTCACTGTGGGAGGAAAATCATGTTCAGAAGGGTTTACAGTCAATTGCAGCAACGTGGCAGAGTTTCCATCAAGCATTATTTATAAAATACTAAGTATCAGTAAAAAACTAAAATTCAAATATATTATTTCAAGCTGATTTGTGATTAAAATATATGTATGATAAAATACAATTATAAAGTGTGTTGGTGTAAAATTAAAAATGAGTAATGTATGTACTTACCATGTGCCTTACCAATTGCACCCCTGGGTATTTATTCCAGAGAAATGAAAACAGGTTCACACACAAACCTGTGTATAAATTTTCATAGCAACTATGTTGGTTCGTTCTTGCACTGCTATAAAGAAATACCTGGCTGGGCATGGTGGCTCACGCCTGTAATCTCAGCACTTTGGGAGGCCGAGGTGGACGGATCAGGAGGTCAAGAGATCGAGATCATCCTGGCCAACATGGTGAAACCCCATCTCTACTAAAAACACAAAAATTAGCTGGGTGTGGTGGTGGGTGCCTATAATCCCAGCTACTCAGGAGGCTGAGGCAGGAGAATCGCTTGAACCTGGGATGTGTGGAGGTTGCAGTGAGCTGAGATCGCGCCAGTGCACTCCAGCCTGGTGATACAGCGAATCTCTGTCTGAAAGAAAGAAAGAAGGATGGGAAGAAAGAAAGGAAGAAAAAGAAAGAAAGAAAAGAAAGGAAGGAAGGGAGGAAGGAAGGAAGGAAGGAAGGAAGGAAGGAAGGAAGGAAGGAAGGAAGGAAGGAAAGGGAAGGAAGGAAGGAAGGAAGGAAGGAAGGAAGGAAGGAAGGAAGGAAGGAAGGAAGGAAGGAAAGGGAAGGAAGGAAGGAAAGGAAGGAAGAAAGAAAGAAAAAGAAAGACCTGAAACTAAGTAATGTATTAAGCAAAGAGTCTTTACTGGCTCATGGTTCTGCAGGTTGTACAAGTATGACGCTAGGCATCTGCTTGGCTTCTGGGAGGCCTCAGGGAGCTTTTACTCACATTGAAAGGGAAAACGAAAGCAGGCATGTCACAGGGTGAGAGCAGAAGCAACAGAGCAGGAGAGGGAGGTGCTTCACGCAAGTAAACAACCAGGTCTCCAAGAGCTCACTCACTCTCTCCAGAACAGCACCAAGAGGATGGTGCTAAACCGCTCACGAGAAAACCACCCCTATGACCCAATCACCTCCCACCAGGCCCCACCTCCAACACTGGGGGTTACATTTCAATATGAGACTTGGAGGGGACATCCAAACAGTATCAGCAGCTTTATTGATAATTGCCAAAACCTGGAAATAGATCAGATGTCCTTCAAGGGAAAAAAATGGTTAAACAAACTGCAACACATCCACAGCATGGACTATTACTCAGGATTAAAAAGGATTAAAAAGGAACAAACACACACTCCCCCTCCCTACTTTCCATCTTTTCTCTCTCCTTCCCTCCATCATTTCCTCTTTCTGTTCTTTCTTCCATTTCATCCTTGGTTCCTCTCTTCTTTTCTCTTCTCTTCTTTCTCTCTTCTGCCCCATATCTTCCTCTGTCCCTTCTCCTCTCCCTCCCTTCACCTCTCCCTTTTCCTTCCTTCCTTGTCCTCCTCCATCCATCATCTCTTCTCCCTCTCTTTCTCTCTTCTTTTTCCCTCTTCTTTCTCTCCTGTATGCCCCCCGCTCCTTTCCTCTCTGCTCCCTCCTTCTGTAACACTCTTCTCTCCTTCTTCCCGTCCTCCCTCCTTTCTTTCCTTCCCTCCCACTCTGGCTTCCCTGATGCTTTTCAGACACACAAAATGCACTCCCACCTCCTAGCCTGTGCAGGGGTCGTTGATCCCTCTGCCTGTGTAAAAGTAAAATGGTGAAATTATCTTTAATGAGAAAGGAACTGCCTCCCCACCCTCCTGAGGGCATCTCCTTGAAATATCATCTGTCCAGGAGGCGCCAGGTCTTTTGATTTCACAACCCAAGGATCGCGAGCTCCTGACCTTGGAGCTGTGGGGACGTGCCTCTGGAATTAGCTCAGGTGTCTCCCACAGGGAATACCAGAAACAATCCCAGAGTACATCTTTTTATCTCTTAAAAAGAAGAGAATTTTTCATTGTTCTCTCTTCCACTTTATTATACAAAGTTGAATGAAATTCTGTCCAGACCCTGTACACATATTCAAGGTACTTTTACATGCATGAGAATTAGTAAGTAATGCCTACTTGCTAATAAATTATCCCTCTCTCTCTCTCCCCTGCCCTCTCCACCTCTCTCCCTCTCCCTCTCCCTCTTTCTTTCTCCCACTTATTTGTAGGAAGAAAACTTTTATTTCACTCCCTTCATTCAGGCCTCTCTCTGTGAGTGGTCACCCTCCCCGACTCGGTATGAAGAACGTTTCATTTCTCTTCACAGCATTTACTACCACCTATTTTATTTTAATATGTTAATTTGCTTATTGCATTTATTCCTCATCGTTACTATCTAAGCTCCTTAGAGGAGGAACTTTTTTTTTTCACAGCTGCATCCTGAATTCCTGGAGCAATTTGCTGTAGTCAGCAAATATTATTGAGCACATTCTTTTCACAGCTATTTACTGAGCAGTTACAAGATGCCGGGCACTTAAAATACCAGATGAGACCTGCTAAGCCTTTTGGATAGCTCAGTGGACATACTACATAGCAATAACTTCCAGAGCTTATGCACAAACCATATTCTAAAATACAGAATTGAATGCCCTTCCTTCAGTACATTAAGCCACCTGTATTATTAGAAATCAAGATATAAATGGCAAACAATATGTTGAGTTAATGACAAAAAGTAGTTTACAAAACCCTGTGTTATAACAAACTTCCAGGTTTTTTGTTTTTGTTTGTTTGTTTGACAGTCTCCCTCTGTTGCCCAAGCTACATGCAGTACAGTGGTATGATCTTGGCTCACTGCAACCTCCTCCTCCCGGGTTCAAGCGATTCTCTTGCCTCAGTCTCCTGAGGAGTTGGGATTACAGGGGCCTGCCATCACACCCGGCTAAATTTTGTTATTTTTAGTAAAGATGGGGTTTCACCATGTTGGCCAGGCTGGTCTCAAACTCCTGACCTCAAGCCATCCACCCACCTCAGCCTCCCAAAGTGTGGGATTACAGGCATGACTCCTGTTGGAATCATGTATTTTCTGCCAGCAGCTTTTGAGCCACTTAAGCAGGTGACAGCTGACACCTAGAAGAACATATATAGGGAAATAGTCACCATGCCCAGCCTAGGTTCTTTAAATTATATGTCTTAACTTTCATTATCAGAAATAGTGCAGCCTTTTGAAAATATTCTTATTTTTACAAGCTGATTTTAGACTCATCTCTGAAGTTCCTAAGCCTTTGAAAGATAAAAATTCTTCTGGTTTGTACATGCAAATCCTCTGCGGTCATCCTACCTCTGTGCTGTTTGAGCATTACTTTCTGGTCTCTCCTGGCTGTAACCTGCCTGAAAGACCCTGGAGAACAGGCCCCACATCTTTACTTTCTTGAAGGCCCCACTTCACTCTTCAAGGGAGATGTACACAGGACCCCTGCGATGGGGCATGCAGAAAGAAAACATGGCTCTGCACAGAGGATGAGACAGGGGTTGGGATCAGATACACCAGAATGAGATGTCTTCTTCCTGTGCCACTGAGGAACTGTGTGACCATGAGCAGGATCCTCGCACTCTGTGCGTCAGTTTCAACGATAGCCAAATGGAGATAGTAATAGCAGCAACACCCTCCCTGACTTCTATAAGGACCAAATGAGGTCAGGTCTGCAAAGCCCGTAGTCAAATTGGTCAGGGCATGGCCATTCCTTGGGGGTGGGGCTGGGAGGGTGAGGGACGGAGCGGGTGGATGGAGTCGGGGAGGGTTCTACTGGATACATTAGATTTTGGAAAGTTCTATCCAGTGTTCAGGTCACTAGGGTGGAAGAAGGCTGGGAGGAGTGAATTGGAGAAAAAAGAACGGGAGCTGAGTGAGTGAAAACATTTCACTCTATTTTAGGCTCTAGCAAAAAACAATAATTGATTGAGGGCAAAAAACAATAATTGATTGCGGAGTTAAAAGGAAGATTCTCATAAGAGATTCTTATCTTTGCATGGAGAACTGTAGTAATTTTGTCCTGTGAAGGAATTAAAGTTTAACTCTAATTTACTAACTCTAATTTAATCTAAACTTAGATCACTATATAACAAGACCCAAAATTTATAACAGTCACATTTTTTATCACAAAGTCATCCCAAGAAGTGTATTGAACACAAATTACATCCGTCTATCATGCTTAGTCATATGACATTGTAATCGTATCGGTGAAAGTGATCAGATATCAGCCATTTCACGTGGGCCAATTTAGTAAGAGTCACCAAACTAAACAGATAGAGCCACCCAAATATTGACTAAAATCCACATTAATATAATTCATGTACACTCTCTTCAAATCGGATTCCAAAACTTACTTCATCTTCAAATATTCGCCCTGACCCTGACCTTGGTTTTGCTCAAGTAAAATAGTCCGAAAGCATCCTCTGAGCAGTCACCTAAACCGAGGCTTCTCATTCAATCAAACTGCCTAATCTCCTCCATTTAGAAACATCTGATACCCCCGGGGGCTATTTCCTTGAGACGAATTTAGAAGACTGCATAGCTATTAGGCGTTTCTGTTTAGCTCTAAATATCCACTTATAAGTGCAAATTTGCCAGCGAGCCCCAGCGCCTTGTATGACTGAGTCATAAACAGCACATGGTTCTGTTGCTCTAACACAATTGGCTGCAGGGCTCGATACCGTGCATCTGTCGGAATCGTGTATTTTCTGCCAGCAGCTTTTGAGCCACTTAAGCAGGTGACAGCCAACACCTGGAAGAGCATATATAGGGAAATAGTCACAAAAGATTATAATGTGAAATGTTAGGACCATTTAAACACCAGAATGTGGAAGGGCTATAGATTTTTCTCTCTCTCCGAGGGATACAGGTCAAGGGGCTCCTGTTATAACGGGCAGAATTCCCCACAAGCTGCTGCATTAATTAATGAGACCTGTGCCAACTGAGAGAATCACGTCCTGCCTCAGGCACATTTTGCTTCCGCTGACTTTTCCCGAGCTCTCATCCAGCTTCTATTCATCCTGCTGGCTGCCCCAGTACGCTGTCAGTGTTAGGGTGACATTGTTCCCAGCAGGGCCCCCTCTGCACTGCCCTCGAAAAGGTTCCAGGCCGGCTCTCCATCCTGCATGGGCAGATGACCACAAGCCCCTGTTTGCCCAGGGCAGTTGTGGGATAATTAGTAATAGTAACTGTTTTATTCATAAAAGCATCCCTGTTTGGAGAATAAAGTACACAGTTGCACTAGCATGGTCCACACCTGCTAACAGAGACACTCAACATCCTCAGCTACAACACACTCCGGTCATGTAGCCTCTTCCCATAGAGCAACCCCCAGCAGCCCTGCCACCTGGACAGGTAGACTGCCCCCCCCCAGAGACCTGCAGACTTCCTGGGTGTCACCATCCATGTCACCATCCATGGTGCTCCCAAGTTTTAAGCTCTCCATGGGAGGGTTACAAAGTGGCAGAGCTAGGATTCAAATTCAGCAAGTCAGTTCCACAGCCAAGAGCTGGTAGTAGAGGTCCCCATCTGTTGTTGGGGGAGTTTATAAGGAGCCAGCCAGTTTGGAGAAAGGGCAGGGGGTTGGAATCAAAGCAAGCTTGGCTTTGCAGATGATGCAAAAGATGACACAGAGGGCGCTTCCGGGCAGAAAGAATGCCAGGGCTCTGGTGAACACACAGGGCTGTCTCTTTGAGGGGTAGTCGCTGGTGAGTGGCCTGTGTACCCCTCATTCATTCCACAAACATGCCTGAGGACCTAGGCTGTGTCGTGCTGGCTTCTAGGTCCTGCATCAGCAGCCAGCAAGGTCTCTCTGCTCAGGAAACTTACATGTTAGTGAGTGAGACAGAAAGCAAATAAATATATCCTCACTATTATTTCAGATTGTAAGGAGTGTTTTGAAGGACAGGAAACAGAACGATCTTACAGTGCAGTGGACATGAGGATGCAGGCCCAGCGTTTCCACTGCTCCTGCCTTGGGACATCTGCTCCATCTCTCTTCTTTATCTTCTTCTCCCTCAGGTCTCTCTGAGCTCACATGTCACCTCCTTGCTGAACTGTTTCCCGACAATGCTGTCTACAGAGGCTTAGGGTGTCATGGTCAGGAGCAAGCCAGTGTAGCCAAGTGCTGGCGACGGTGGTAGGTGGGGGGCAGGTAGGGTCTTGTGGGGTTCTGTGGGTCACGATGAGGGTCTCAGATGTTCCTCTGAGCCTCCAATGGTGAGGGATTTGGCAGGGAAGTGACATGATATAAACGATGTTCTGAAAGATTTCTCCGCCTGCTCTGTGGAGAATGGATGGTGGGAGATAAATGTGAGTCAACCTGAAAGCTTTGGAAGAGGTTGGATAGATGGTCTTCATTCATGTTCGGCGTGTGCCAGGGCTCTGCTTCCACTTGTCTCCAGAAGCCAAGACCACAGGGCCCTCCTGAGATAGATGTGACTAAACTCTAATAAATATAAATATACTAGTTGACTCGGTAGGATTTAAAATCAGACAGGAAGAATTCCAGGACACATTTCCAATTCTCCAGGTGTTAATTTCGTGGCCAATCAATATACTTCCTCCGGTGTGAAAGAACAGCCCAGAAGCTAATTTTGAGAACCCATGAACTTGTACCCACATATAAGACCTGCATACGAAAACTGTGGAAAACCTGAATATAAACCGGCTGCCTCTGACCACCATTTCTCGCCCACATAGGAAATATTTTTGAAACTGAAATGCAAAGGAACTCTTTGGTGTTATTATTTTCTTTACATTGGCCAGCAAAAGAAGAATTAAAATTGATGTAATTCTTTTCTTTTCTCTCTTTCTTTTTTTTTTTTTTTATGAGACAGTCTCACTCTGTCACCCAGGCTGGAGTACAGTGGCGCAGTCTCGGCTCACTGCAACCTCCACTTCCCGTGTTCAAGCAATTCTCCTGCCACAGCCTCTTGAGTAGCTGGGACTACAGGTGTGCACCACCACGTCCAGCTAATTTTTTGTATTTTTAGTAGAGGCGGGATTTCACCATATTGGCCAGGCTAGTCTCAAACTCCTGACCTCGTGATCCACCACCTCAGCCTCCCAAAGTGCTGGGATTATGGGTGTGAGCCATCTCGCCCGGCCCAACGTGATTCTATTAATAAAATACATAGAACAGTCCCAACATGAGAAGCTGTGGTCATATTAAATCAGCCCTGTGCCTAAGCCTGTCCAGGATGCAGGCCCAGCGCTTCCACCCCTCCTGCCTCAGGACATCTTCCCCTCTCTATTCTTTATTTGATTCTCTTTCAGGTCTCTCTCCACTCACATGCCACCTCCTTGCAGAACCCTTTCCCAAAGATGCTGTCTCCAGTGGCACCGGGCGTCACGGTCAGGAGTAAGCCAGTGTAACCCATGATGGGGAATACTGTCTCAGTCATTTGGGGCAGTTACAACAAAGTCCTGTGGACTGGGTGGCTTATAAACAGCAGAAATGTATTTCTCATGCTTCTGGAGAATGGAGGGCTGAGATCAAGTTGCCTGTGTGATCAGGTTCTGAAAGGGTCCTTGTCTGGGTTGCCAGCTTGTCCCTGTGTCCTCAAATGGTGGAAAGAGGGCTAGAGAGCTGTCTGGGGTTCCCTTTTGAAGGGCACTCACTAATCCTATTCATGAGGGCTCTACCCTCATGGCCTCATTACCTCCCGAGGCCCCAGTCCTTTATACCATCAAACCAGGCATCAGGATTTTGACATAGGAAAGTTGAAGGGACACAAATATTCAGTCCATTGCACTCATCCCTCACCCTGGAACTTCCCCCAGCATGCAGTCCTTTTGTTTCTACCTAGCTCCAATTCAGCTTCCTGGGTGAAGGTGCTAATCTCAGGACATGATTCTCTCTGGGGCTGTGAAAGTCTCATTAATTGATTCAAGAGCTTGCAGAGAATTCTACCCACTGAAATGTGAGCAGGGAACCTTCGCAAGGCCCAGAGAAGGAGGAAACTTCTGCCAGGGCCCAGAGAATGCAGCCAGCTTGAGAAGGTGAGGGGTTTACTTGTCATCTTTCCTGCCACTTTCCTTCCATCTCTCTATTCCAGTCTGCAGTATCAGAACCTGGCTGGCAGGCTGGGGCTGAGTGAGAGCAGAAAGAGAGAAGAAATCCTTTTCACTGCAGATTTCCAGCCTGAAGATAATCACTTGATATTTCATAATATTTAGAATTTTGATTAATAGTTTAATGGTGTATTAGGGTTCTCCGGAGGGACAGAACTAATAGGATATATGTACATATGCAAGGGAGTTTATTATGGAGAATTGGCTCTCAGGATCACAGGATCACAAGGCAAAGTCCCAGCATAGGCTGTCTGCAATCTGGGGATGAGAGAAGCCAATAGTGGCTCAGTTAGTGTCAGAAAGCCTCAAAACTAGGGAAGCTGACAGTGCCACCTTCAGTCTGTGGCAGAAGGCCTGAAAACCCCTGGGAAGCCACTGGTACAAGTCCCAGAGTCCAAAGGCCTTAGAACCTGGAATCTGATATCCAAGGGCAGGAGGATTGGGAGGAAGCATCCAACACAGAAGAACGAAGGAAACCAGGGGACCCAACAAGCAAGGTCATCCCATCCTCCTCCACCTGCCTTGTTCCAGCCATGCTGGCAGCTGAGTGGATGGTGCCCACCCACATTGAGGGAGGGTCTTCCTCTCCCAGTCCACTGACTCAAATGTCCATCTCCTCTGGCAACACCCTCCCAGACACACCCAGAAACAATACTCTGCCAGCCATCTAGGCATCCTTCAAGCCAATCAAGTTGACATCTGATACCAAACATCACAGACGTGCTGTTTTAATTTAGGAAAGACCACTGGACTCTTTTTTTTTAACCCAATATTGAGGTGGCTGGTCCCGGGCTGGCTAACATTTTAAACCAGGGACAGGGGAGGGTTACCCCTCTGAACACATATTGATTGCATTCCAGGGGCTGGCCCATCCACAGAACCACTATACGTGTTCCTTCCTCCTTTACTCTTCCTTTCAAAAGAGATTTGTAGAGGAATGAAGAGATCCTGCTGTGGAAGGAACACAATTGTGATAAACCCCAGCTTTCTTACCTCCTTTCTTTAAAAGTTCAAACATTTCCTGAAACGCTCTCATTTATTCACTTTGACTTTTGCTTTGAGTAGAAATGTTCCCCTAAACTGAATGTGCAGACCACTTTTCTTCAGACATATTGAATATGTGCAAATGCCAGCCGTGCATTAATAGTCCTGGTCTTCCTACACCTCTGCCTGAAAGGTCCCTTTTGTATTTTCTTAAAGCATCTGGTTGTGAAATGATGTCACCTGGAAAAGGAGCCAGATCGCGGTCCCGCCTCTAAGTGGCAGCAGACTTCAGGGCTTCATCAAGGACGCATCCTAGAAAGACTACACTTTGGAGATGGGTACAGTTCATTCGAAGTCCTATGAGTACCAGGAGGCACGTCTTGTTCATTTTCTGATCACCGGTCCCACCTCTTAGTGGCAGCAGACTTCAGGGCTTCCTCAAGGACGCATTCTAGGAAGACTAGACTTTGGAGATGGGTACAGTTCATTCGAAGTCCTATGAGTACCAGGAGGCACGTCTTGTTCATTTTCTGATCACCACAATCGGCTTACACACCACCTTGAAAATTGTTAACACTAAGATGTTGGTTCAACTTCATTCTAATTTTCTAGTTTGTTCCGTTGTAAGGGACAGAAACGGAGTCAGAAGCCACTAAGAACCTAAGAGGTGGCTTTGAGCACATGTGTCTTGGAGGAAAACTAGGGATTTTCATGGACTTGGGGAGAAGAAGGGGAGCCATGGGACCAGCACCCTGGATATGGGAGAGGGATTCAGAGCTGTCCTATCTTTGCAGGTCCAGTGCTTCACTGCTGGCCTCTGTGTGGCCTCTCTCTTTCTCACAACAGCCAGACATTTACCATGAGGTAGACCCAATGCCCAGAGGCCCCAGCTCCCTCCTTCTAGCCTATGACTCCAAAAGTACAATTGCAACCATAAAGTCCCAGAGAAAGACTCAGAGAGGCCAGGCCTGGGTCTCATGCCTACATGATTGGCCCCAGTAGCGCCATGTGCCCTCTTTGGCCAGGGGAGGGAATTCATAACCTCTTTATCAGAAAAGTGGGAAAAGGAAAGTTTTCTGAGAAGACAAAATAAAATTAAAATAAAATCTAACAGCACCTTCAAGCCCTAGGTATATACTCAGAAAAATTGAAAGCATATGGCCATATAAAAACCTACATATCAGTGTTCAATAGAAGCATTATCTAAAATAGCCAAAAAGTGGTCGGGCATGGTGGTTCACACCTGTAATCCAAGCACTTTGGGAGGTCGAGGCAGGCAGATCACTTGAGGCGAGGAGTTTGAGACCAGCATGGCCAACATGGTGAAACCCTGTCTTTGCAAAAAAATGCATAAATTAGCTGGAAATGGTGGTGCATGCCTGTAATCCCAGCTACCCAGGAGGCTGAGCAGGAGAATTGCTTGAACCTGGGAGGTGGAGGTTGCAGTGAGCCAAGATCACACCACTGCACTCCAACCTGGATGACAGAGCAAGACTCCATCAAAAAAAAAAAAAAAAAAGCCAAAAAGTGGAAGCATCCCATGTCCATCAACTTATGAATGAATAAATAAAATGTGATCTATATGACAGAATATTATTCACCCATATAAAGGAATGAGGTACTGATCCATGCTACAATGCAGATGAACCTTGAAAACATGATGCTGAGTGACAGAAGACAGACACAAAAGGCCAAGTATTGTGTGAGTCTATTTATATAAAATTTCCATCACAGGCAAATCTATAGAGACCTAATCAATGAGTAGTTTCCTAGGGCTTGGAGGAGACAGAATGGAGGAGGAACTGCTAACAGGTACAGAGTTTCTTTTTCAGTGACAAAAATGTTCTAAAATGTATTATAGTGAAAGTTGCCCAATTCTGTGAAAACTAAAAGCCATTGATTGGTATAGTTTAACAGTTGAATCTTAGGGTATGTAAATTATAGTGCCATAAATGTATTAAAAAGAAAATAACATGGACTAAGAGATAGGGGAAAAATCAAATGGAGCCTAATGTCATTCATTCAATAGGCATTGTAGTATCGACACATGGCAGGCACTGCCATCTGCTCAGAAGCCAAGGAGGACTAAGATGTGAATATTCCCCTGAGAGCTCGCAGGTTTTGCAAGAAACAGACTTCTCACCCAACAGAGTCCATCAAGAGAGGAGTGCAAAAAGGAGAACTGCCAGGGACCAAAGAAGTTTAGAGAATGTGCTGATGAACTCTACCCTGTGGCAGGGGGTCAGGGAGGAGATCAGAAAAGCTTCACAGCAGAGATCACACCTGAGTGGGGTCTTGAAGGGTGAGGCTGTCCCAAAAACAAGATGGGAAAAGAGCACTCCAGGCTGAAGCAGTGTACCAAAGCCACGATGGCAAGAAGGAGCTGGATGCCTGAGGAGCTAAGGAATGGGTTGGGGGGACAGAATGGGAGTGTGACTGGGGAAGGACATACAGGGAGCCACATATGCATGGTCTCCACCAAGAGGCCTCGTCCACCCTGATAAGGAAGGAACCAATCATGCTGATGAGAAGCTCTTTTTTATTGTTAATTAAAGGAAGGGTCTGATGGTCCCTAAATAAGGACAATGACTCATAGCTACAAGGCTCTTGCCACATGGAGGGCTCTGTGCAAAGGGTGTCATTTAATCCCCTAACCACCCCATGGGGCATGTGCTGTTCTTGTTCCTATAACAGGTAAAGAAACTGAGGCTCATGGAGTTTGCATATCTAGCCAGTGATTTCTCAGTGGTAGGCAGTGGATCTGAACTTCAAATGCAACTATATTAGTCCAGTCTCACGCTGCTAATAAAGATACACCCAAGACTGGGTAATTTATAAGGGAAAGAGGTGTAATTGACTCACAGTTCATTATGGCTGGGGAGGTCTCAGGAAACTTAACAATCATGGAGGAAGGGGAAGCAAACCTGTCCTTCTTCACATGGTGGCAGGAAGGAGAAGTGCTGAGCAAAGGGGGAATAGCCCCTTATAAAGCCATCAGATCTTGTGAGAACTCACTCACTATCATGAGAACAGCGTGAGGATAACTGCCTCCCTTATTCAATTACCTCCCACCTGGTCCCTTTCTTGACACATGTGGGGATTATGGGAACTACAATTCAAGATGAGATTTGGTTGGGGACAGAGCCAACCCATATCAGCAACTTTTCACTTCCCAAGTCTGATATTTAGCCACTATATTATACTGCTTCTCCTAACAACAACAAAAAAGTAATTTATATTGGCAATGGGAAATTTTTACAATTCTTAAACCCAAAGCGTTATTACTACAAAGCTAATATCTGAAGAGTTGATACTTGTGTAGAAATCATTAACATTGTATGCTCCCAACCTGATTTCAGTAAATGAGAGCATTTTTCTCAAAACCCAAAATTTCTGCCAGAATGAAGTGGTCCAGTAGTTTGTTGTGTATTCACAATTATTGCTAGGTACTCTGCATGGAAACTCAAATGATTCTGGATCAGTGAGTCCTAAACAAACCACATCAGGAGAAGGCCAAGCTTCACATTCTCGCCAGAAAGGGCTGTTTTTAATGCATACATGTATTTTAATGACAGCAAAAATTTATTGAGCACGTACAGTAAGTCAAAACTATTCTAAGCACTTTGCACATATTGGCCCAGGTAATTGCACAGTAACCTATAAGCTGTGCATGATTATCTTCATTTTACATGTGAGGACACCACGGTATTAGAAGACTAAATTACTTGCTCAAGGTCACACAGTGAAACAGTAAGTCCAGCTTCAGTGTGTGTGTGTTTAACCATTACGCTACCCTCCCACCTACTCACCTGGAAAATCTGGTCTGACCCTATTTAACATAAAGAAGAATTAGGCTTGTAATCCACCCAGCCTGGGCAACACAGTGAGACCCCGATCTCTACCAAAAAAAAAAAAATTAGGGAAAGGGATAGTTCAACTTGGATCCTTCTCAAAAGAGCTTGGTTATTAATGTGTCACCAGAAATACTTTGGCCACAGATAAAAATACCTGATACAAAAATTAGCTGGGCGTGGTGGCACACACCTGTAGTCCCAGCTATTCAGGAGGCTGAGGCAGGAGAATCACTTGAACCCAGGAGACAGAGGTTGCAATGAGCTGTGATCGCCCCACTGCACTCCAGCCTGGTGACAGAGTGAGATTCTGTCTAAACAACAACAACAACAAAAAAAAAAAAACCTGATAATTGGTCCCACTACATAATTCCCAAGATAATTAATTGTAAATGAATTGTAAGTAAAGTCGATGTATATCAATGTCCCAAAAGATTTGATAAATAAAAATCTGAATTAGGGTAGATGATTATAGCTTTTATTACCTGTTCTGCATTAAGAGTTGAAGATACTGTGTTAATTTCCTGTCACTACTACAATAGATTACTACAAACTCAGTGGCTTAAAACAACACAGATTTATTATCTTATGGTTCTAGAGGTCTGAAGTCTTGAATCAAGGTATCAACCTTGATCTCCAGGTCTGCATTCCTCTTGCAGGCTCTAGATGATCATATGTTTCCATATCTTGTCTAGCTTCCAGAAAACACAGAAATTTCTTGTCCCACGGCCTTTCCCACAATCTTCAAAGCCAGCCGTGTAGCTATCTTCTCTCCTCCATGACCTCTGCTTCATCATCACATTTCCTTCTTTGAGGCTAACCCTCCTTAAATAAATCCTGAAATATCCAGATAATAGCCAATGTCAGGATTTGCAAAATACCTTTTGTCATGTACAGTAACACATTCACTGATTCCAGGGATTAGGACACAGTAATGGTTCATTTTATGTGTCACCTTGACTAGTCTATGGGGTGCTCAGTTATTTGATCCACATTATTCTGAGTGTGTCTGTGTGAGTGTTGTTAGGTAAAATTAACTCTTAAATTGGTAAACTATGTAAAGCAGATTGTCTATGCTTATCCAATCCATTGAAGGCCTGAATAGAACAAAAAGGCTGATTTCCCTGAGTAAGACAGAATTATCCAGCCTTTTGACCTTCAATCAGGACATTGGCTTTCTCCTCCCTTTAGACTTAAAATGAAATATTGACTCTTCTTGAATCTCAAGCCAGTCAACCTTGGAGCTGGAATTGCAGCATTCCCTCTCCTGGTCCTCAGACCTCTGGACTGGAACAAGAACAAAACCATTGGCTCTCTTGTATCTCCATCTTGCCAGCTCAGCCTGCAGATCTTAGGGCTTGGCAGCCTCCATAATTGTATAAGCCAATTCCTTGCCATAAATCTCGTGTGTGTTTATGTATATATATTTACACAGGCATATGTGTGTATATATATTTATATATATTTATATATACACAAGTATGTGTGTAGTAGTTATGTGTACACATGCATGTATGTGTGCATATATACATGCGTGTGTGTACATATATACGTGTGTGTGTGTGTGTGTGTGTGTGTCCTACTGGTTTTGTTTCACTGGAGAACCCTAATACAGATGTAAACATCTTTTGTGGGCCATTATTCAGCCTACCTATCCCAGGTACAAATATGCTCACACCCTTTCTGTTTTTTAATTCATTATTTTTGCACCCACTAGAATAATGTCTCTTGCATGAATCCAAGTTGCTGAAAGTGTGGCCATCAAATCCCCTGGGGTCCTTAAAAATGTAGCCCTTTGGGGTCTATGCTGGACTTCCTGTGGGGGATACTGTGAAGGGCTGCCCAGATCCTCCTTCAGCACAACACCTATTGCACAGATGATGGCAGGGATGTCAGAAAATAGCCTTAAGCTATAGCCCAAGACCGCAGAAGCTACCTTCCCCAAGGTACACCTTTCCCAGAGCATACTTCATCCAGTGACTGATGTATTCAGCCCCATAAAGGTCTGGCCATCTCTGTCTGATTTTGAGCACCTCTGAAGTTTCTTCCTGGTGCCAGAGCACCCCATGGGTGCAGTTGCACCTACAATGGCCTTGACTTCTTCTTCTGCCCTCTCCTGCTTCCTTTCCTTCCCTGCATTGGTGATGAGGGACTTCTTAATAAACATGTTTACAAAGGAGACCTCAAGCGACTCTTCTAGAATCTAGGAAATCCGTTCCTAGAGCACTGTGCTGAGCCCTGCATATGTAAGCTTAACTCTATTCCGGAGTCTATTTCCTGGAAACCCTACCTGAGATATCTACTGTATTCATTTCCTATTTCTTCGGTAACAAATCACCAGAAACGTAGTGGCTTAAACCAAAGCAAAATTATTCTTAGAGTTCCGAAAGTCAACATTCTAAAATCAAGGAGTCAGCAGGGCTACATTCTTTTTGGAGACCTGAAGGGGAAATCCATTTTATTGCTTTTATAGCATCTAAAGCACACCTGCATTCCCTGGCTAGCGGCCCCTTCCTCATGTCACTCCCATGTTTTGCCTCTGACATCACATTTCCTGCTGCTAAGGCTAAACACCCCGCCTCTCTCTTATGAAGACCCTGTGATTACAGTGGGTGATTACAGACTCTCCAGTACAGTCTCCCCATCTCAAGACCCTTCATGGCATCTGCAAAGGCCTTTCTGCAATATAAGGCAATATATTTACAGGTTATGAGATTTAGGACTTGGTCATCTCTGGGGGACAGTTATTGGGCCTACCATACCCACTGAATCGGAATCTCAGAAGTGGAGTTGTATTAGTCCATTTTCACACTGCTATGAAGACATACCTGAGAGTGGGTAATTTGTAAAGGAAAGAGGTTTAATTGACTAACAGTTCAGCATGGCTGAGGAGGCCTCAGGAAACTAACAGTCAAGGCAGAAGGGGAAGCAATATGTCCTTCTTCACTTGGCGGCAGGGAGAAGAAGAATGAGTAAAAGGGGTAACGCCCCTTATAAAGCAGTCAGATCTCATGAGAACTCACTCACTATCATGAGAACAGCATGAAGGTAACCGCCTCCATGATTCAATTACCTCCCACTGGGTCCCTCCCACAATACATGGGGATTATGGGAACTATAATTCAAGATGAGATTTGAGTGGGGACACAACCAAATCATATCAGTTGTCAAGAATCCACATTTTTTGGCTGGGCACACAGTGGCTCATACCTGTAACCCCGGCACTTTGGGAGGCCAAGGTGGAAGGATAGCTTGAGGCCAGGAATTTGAAACCAGCCTGGGCAACATAGCGAGACCCTGCTATCTCTACAGAAAATTAAAAAGTCAGCCAAGTATGGTGGTGTAGGCTTTCCCAGCTACTCAGGAGGCTGAGATGGGAAGATTGCCTGAGCCCAGAAGTTTGAGGCTGTAGTGAGCTACGATCACTACTGCACTCCAGCTTGGACAACACAGCAAGACCCTGTGTCAAAAATAATAATATATATTTTTAAAAGAGTCCACATTTTTTATAAGTCCTTGAGGTAATTTTTACGTACAATTGAGTTTGAAAATTGCTTTCCTAAATCAATATACTAAGTTCTGGCCTTAATTCAGCTTGGCTTATGGTGTGTTTATTTTCAGGTTCCTTGACATTATTTCTGATCAATTACAACCATTAAATCCATCAGACATAAAATAATACCATTGAACTTTAAACGGGAAAGGGTTCTCCCTAGAAACCAGTGAGTACAGGCAGAAGCAGCTTTTGAGAGCCACTGAAGCTCCTCCCCCAACTCCCATTGCCCCAAACCACTACCCCTTCCCACAATAGTTGCCTGCTCACCACACCAAAAGGGACATTAATTCAGGTGAGAAGCATTAAAAAATCTGTTCTGAGACAGCTGACTTATTATTCAAATACCAGATAAAAACTGGTAAAAACTTCACACACACACACACACACAATCACATACACACAATCACACACACAATGTTAATTTCTGTTTGACCAAGCCCCTGTTACTTCCTTTCCAACTAAATTTAACAACTGTTTCCTGGCAGTCTTAATGCTAAGTCCAATGCTGCCTGCCTAGGGTTTTGTAGGAGAACAGAGCAAGTCCTAGAGATCTTGCAGCTTACAAAGTAGTAGACTGTCTTTGGAGTTAAACCTATCTGTGTATGTGGACAAAGTTAATATATTTTGTCTCTCAAAGCTATATGCATATATATAAACACATACAGCACAAACACATGTACATATATATTTATTTAAGTATGCTTATAAATGCCTTGCCTTTGTTTGGACTACGTTGCTTCCAGACATTTAAATAAGCGAACAACCAAAGAGACTGGCGAATCACAGGTGATAAACAGGTGTCCTAGGGTCTAGAAGACAGGGAGGAGGAGATAAAAATGCTGGAGTCCATGAGGCTCCTGAGTGATGTCCGCAGGAGCAACAACGACATTCTCATCACAGGGAAAACTCCGGCCCTCTGTAATTACAGTCAGCCTGAGGTTCCTTTTAGACTATTGGTACTCTGGGAATAGTTTGCATCTAAATTAAAATTGGACCTCAAAGCAGTCAGATGAGGTTGCATTTCTACAGATAGAAAAATGTGACAGGCAGGTTACTAATTGCTGGGGAGTTCTGCACCAGTGGCTGCAGAGAGCAGAAAAGGAGATAATAATTAAGCAGGCGGGGGTGCACTCAGCAAGAAGAACAGTAGAAAACCAACTGGGTGTCAGAAACTCACCCCTGGAATGCATGATTTCTCCTACCATATATTACATGTATAACACATAAGTGAGTGTTTTATATATAATGTTACTTCTTACATTACTTCTCTAAAATATATAGGCAATATATATAGAATAATGTAAAAATAATAGTATATATAAAAACATGATATATAATGCTATTTTTACATTATTTTTATAAAATATGTATAGTCACATATAATATATTTTTTCAATACAAAGTATACATTTATATAAAATATAGTCTTACTTTTTAAAATTTAATTTTTTTTTTGAGACAGGGCCTTGCTCTGTCACCCTGGCTGGAGTGCAGTAGTACAACCACGGTTCACTGTAGCCTTGACCTCCTGAGTTCAAGCAATCCTCTCACCTCAGCCTCCCAAGTAGCTGGGACCACAGAAGTGTGCTAACCTGCCCGGCTAATTTTTGGATTTTTTGTAGACATGGTGTCTCACCATGTTGCCCAAGCTGCTCTCAAATTCCTGGGCTCAAGCGTTCCTCCCACCTTAGCCTCCCAAAGTGCTGAGATTACAGGTGAGAGCCACTGCACCTGACCCAGTCTTCATTTATGACTTATTTAAAAATTTGTCTCTTTGATGATAAAATAAATCATCTCACTAGAAAAACTCTAAGAGTGAGTGCAGCAGCCACACAACTTTTGGTTAGGGTTCCCCTTTGGTGCCTGCTTTGCCATTCTAAATATTTATGGGGCCATTAATAAATACATCTGTCTGCACTGCCAACATGACATGGCAGGGTATTATGTTAAGATAGAGAAACTACTTTGTCCTTAGGACCCCTCCAATTTTTTTTTTTTTTTTTTTTTTGCTTCTCTAGAATAATAGACACCATTATGAGGAAGGAAAAAATCTGCATGCCTGCCCTCAGACCTGCGCATTGAGTTATTTACTGTTGAAATTCCTAAACCTCCATCATAAGAACAATGTAGGGCATCTCCAGATTCATGTTCCTTCCTTAGGGGGCAACCTCAGCTCTCCTCATCTGTGAGAAACTGGTTGCATCCAAGGGCTTTGTTACTTCTTTTGCTCCATGGCACAATCATTGCTGCATTTAGAAAATCAGCTGACAGAGTAAGGGACCATAAGGTGATATGGTTTGGCTGTGTCCCCACCCAAATCTCATCTTGAATTGTAGCTCCCATAATTCCCACGTGTCATGGGATGGACCCGGTGGGAGATAATTGAATCATGGGGGCAGGTCTTTCCCTTGCTAGTCTCACGACAGTGAATAAGTCTCACATGATCTGATGGTTTTATAAAGGGGGGTTTCCCTGCACAAATTCTCTTCTCTTGTCTGCCACCATGTGAGACGTGTCTTTCACCTTCTGCCATGATTGTGAGGCCTCCCCAGCCACGTGGAACTATGAGTCCATTAAGTTTCTTGCTTTTGTAAATTTCCCAGTATCAGGTATGTCTTTATCAGCAGTGTGAATCAGCAGTGTGAAAAAGGACTGATACATTAGGTAATGTATTTGCTGTTGAAAGCAGGGTCAGCTGAGGGGTGGGGAGCCTTGTAGGCCTGTCCTGGTGAGTGACACATCCATCTTCACTGTCCACTTTTATTAAAACACGGGGAATCACGGACATGGAGGATGACCACTCAGCTTGCTGTTTCTCTTTCTCACTCTCTCCAGGTTCCTGTACTTAATTCCTTTAGTTTCTCAAGATAGATGATGGCCAAAGGCAATATTTACAACTAATCTAGATAGCTGCTTCAGTGGAAAGAATTATAACTCTCTTTCACTTCTGCCCACCAGGACAAGCCTTATTTGTGGACCCAGAGCAGATGCTGTCTGAAATTTATGTCTATCTCCCTTTAGTGAATCTTTATTAAAAGGAGCCTCTTCCGTCTGTATCTCAAGGCTGCATTCTTCCAATTTTATTAAACTTATTTTTATAAGCTACACGCTGTGTAAACATGTGTGTGCATGTGTGCCTGCAAGTGTGTGTGTTCTGTTGACTCATCCTTGAAGGAGTAAATAGGTCCATGATTTTATTTGATATTTACTCATTCCAAGATATTTATTCATATGTATTCATATGAGTAACAGAGTGGGCAGACTGTTCTTAAATCCCCTCACTGACTGATGTTGAATTCATTGGTAGGGTTTCATAAGGATAAATGTCCAGGAACTCAGTGGCCTGGGAGGTAGAAAAGGATCCAAGGTTCAAGGTGGTCCTGGAAGAGGAGAGTTTCATCTGTGATGTGTCCTCTTCAGGCTTGGTGGTTTCACTGCAGTAGTGTTCAGCTGTCTATGCCTGTCTTTCTGTTTGGTTGCCCTCTGTGTTGAACAGACCCAATGGCCAGGCCCAGCCTCACCGTTGGACTGCTTTTTCTGGGTGAAGTCTGGCCACCCTTCCCTGGCCCCAGCTCGGTATCAGAGCTGCCCATGCTTGGGCTTCCCATCAGTGTTGCTATACAGCCTGTTGATCCCACAAAGACTTCCCGGTGATGTGGGCTCACCTGCCCCATGATCTGCCCACTTTTTATGCCTTTACCTGCATATTAGGACTGGATGGTGGCTTCTTCCAGAATCTCCATGCCGATGGTCGTTCTGCTGTTTGCAGGTATTAGGAAACCCCACTCAAACTGGCTTTAGCAAAAAGTGGCTCAGTGTAATCAGTGTAAATAAAATGTGCAAGGGAATAACTGACTCTGTGTGGATTTATGGACTCAAGGAAGTCATCACAATTCCGTTTCTCTCCTCTTAACTCTGCCATCTGCAGTGTTGGCTTCCTCTTCTGGTAGAACCACCAGACTCTAGTTCCAGGCTCTCATTATCTCTATTCCTTCCAGTACCTGAAGTTAAAAAAAAAAAAATCCTTTATCTGATAACTCCTATAATAGCCCTGGAATTTATAGAATGTCCTCCAATTTGCATTCCTAGCACTGTTTTCTCAGAAGGGACTTTATAGGTTGATTCTCAGTGTTTTCTTTCGATAGAGAGAAAAACACACAGAAAGAGACAGATCTAGAAATATAGAGATAACTATATGCATATTTATAGCTACAATATGTATGCATACATATCCGTACTGATATAGATATAGGCATATTGATGTAGACATAAATAGAGATGTATCCAAAATGTCATGGCTTTTATTGACATATGGATAATTACCTCTGTATTAGTCAGGGTTCTCCAGAGAAACAGAACCAACAGGACATGTATATGGAGGGAGAGAAAGGCACTGATGATAAGGAATGTGCTTATGCTGTTAGGGAGCCTGAAGAGTCCTGAGATCTGCAGTCAGAAAGCTGGAAGCCCAGAAGAGCCAATGTGTAGTTCCAGTCTGGTCTCAAGGCCTGAAAACCAGGAGAACTGACTGTGTAAGTTCCAGTCCAAAAGTTGGCAGCCTCAATACAAAAGAAGAGTTAATGTTTTGGTCTGAGTCTAAGGCTGAATAAAGACCAGCATCCCAGCTCAAGCAGTCGGGCAGGAGGAATTCCCCTCTTACTTAGCCCTTTTTGTTTTAGTCAAGTCTCCAGCTGATTGGATGAGGCCTACGCACATTAGGGAAGAAAATCATCTTTACTTGGTCTACCAATTCAAATGTTAATCTCATCAAGAAATACCTTCACATACACACATGCCAATCATCTTTACTCAGTCTAACAATTCAAATGTTAATCTCATCCAGAAATACCTTCATACACACACGTGTACGCACACATGTGCATACACACACACAGAATAATGTTTGGCCAAATGTCTGGACACCTCATGGCCTAGTCAAGCTGACATATAAAATCAAAACTGTCACAGTCCCCCTATAAATTAATGTATAATAATATAAAAACATTTTTGTTGTGGACAAAAAAATAACACATTTCTTCACAACTGTACAAAAATGTCATTAAAGATTTTTTATGATATCCAAGAAATGGAAATAATCTAAATGCATATCGTGTATGAATTTTAAAAAGTATTTTATCCATGCAATAGAATATTGCTCAGCAATAAAAAAGGAATAGCCTGTTTATTTTATTCTAAAAATAAAAGTAATTACTTTTGCTCTAACCTAATATTTATGCAAAAACCTGGGTGAAACTCAAAAAATGGTGAGGAGTAAAAGAAGTCAAACACAGAGCACCAAACATGTAATTCCATATAATTAAAATGCAAGAGTAGACAAAACAACCATGGTGATAGACAGATATCACAACCATGTTTGCCTCTGGGGATTGCATTGACTGAAAATTTGCACAAGGAGTTTTTCTGGAATGATGGAAATGTTATTTATCTTGATGAGGATGTGGGTTGCATGGGTGCGGGCATGACTAAAACATTTCAGAACTCTACCCTGAAGAATTCTATGTAAATTATACTTCAAAGAAGCTGTGTCATAGGAGAACAGTTATCATCAAAAACAAAGACAAATAAATACCTTCGGTAAAAGACCCTTCACTTATGGCCAGACACCCTTCTCCCCAAATAAAACTAGAGGGGTAGCCGCAGGGGGGAATATTTATGTGATCTTTGGAGGCAGTGTTAAGCTTCACAGCTACAGGAGGAAGAATCTAACTGAAGAGGAGAAGAAACAGTGGGCACCTTTGCCCTCTACAAGCAGAGCATCTCGCCTGGCACCTGCCACACTCAAGTGTAGAGAATGGGAAACAGGCATGGATTAACTTTAATTTTCTTCATTTTCCAGGTTGGGCCCTGGGGCAGCCAGAGCTCCTAGACTAGTCACCTCTGACTTCAAGTGTCCTCATCCATTTCCTCCCATGCATTATACAAATGTTATCATTATCTATATGTTCATCTTGACCATAGAAGGTTGAGAAGCACGTCTTTATTCAATCAGTCCTCCCCTTCCCTGTCCCCTCTGATGGTCATTGCTGGTTTCCAGGTGCTTGTTTGGTTCTAAGTGGAACTCTCCATTGGGTTCCGTGTGGCCTACTGAGGTCCTGCAAGGTACTGGCAACCACAGGCCATTCTGCAGCGTCTTTCAGTGCTGACCGTGATAACTCATCACTTCCAACTCATTCTGGAGACACTGGGCAGGTTTGGGCAGTGTTTTCTGAAGACCACAGCCAAGGTTTAGGTTATTCTGGGTTTCCTTGAGAATGGTGGTATATACCCAAAGTATTATAAATCACGCTGCTATAAAGACACATGCACACATATGTTTATTGCAGCACTATTCACAATAGCAAAGACTTGGAACCAACCCAAATGTCCATCAATGATAGACTGGATTAAGAAAATGTGGCACATATACACCACGGAATACTATGCAGTGATAAAAAAGGATGAGTTCATGTCCTTTGTAGGGACATGGATGAAGCTGGAAACCATCATTCTCAGCAAACTATCGCAGGGACAAAAAACCAAACACTGCATGTTCTCACTCATAGGTGGGAATTGAACAATGAGAACACTTAGACACAGGAAGCGGAACATCACACACCAGGGCCTGTCGTGGGGTGGGGGGAGGGAGGAGGGATAGCATTAGGAGATACACCTAATGTAAATGACGAATTAATGGGTGCAGCACACCAACATGGCACATGTATACATATGTAACTAACCTGCATGTTGTGCACATGTACCATAGAACTTAAAGTATAATTTTAAAAAAAAAGAGAATGGTGGTAAGCAATCGCTTTTATAGCACAATGCCTACTGAATTCAAGGATGGGAAAAGAGATAGTCAAAGGTTTTCTGATTGAGTAAAAGAACTGTAAACCCATGACAAACTTAGCCTGATTGCCAAAGCCCACAGAGACCATGAAAGTCACCTTCAGTGGAAGCCAGCTCTTTCAACACATTGTAAACTTAAGAATCACAATCTGACGAGTTCTACATCTTTACTTGGGGATAAAATAGACCATCTGCAAGAATAACTAAAGAGAAAGTCCCTAGCTTTCATTTGGAGCATGGTTTGGGCTCATATTTACCCTATATTTAGCAACAAGTATTAAAAATCTGACCAGGTTCATCTCCCACTTGAAGATGAAATAGACCTTCTCAAAGAAGACCTAGAAAGAGGGCCCTTAGCTTTCATTTTAGGCATGGTTTCGGTTTATATTTAAAGATGGAAATGGTCACTAGAAGACAAATTAAAAGCTCTCAAATACAAGTGTTTAAGCCCAAAAACCTCATATCCATTCTAGAAGAATGAAGAACAACCTAATGAAGCCAATGGATAGTTTGAATGAAAATGCTGCAGTTCAGGAAAAGTCTAAAACTGTTTTCACTAGAAGCTGAAAAATGAAAGAGTGGGGAACATGAATGAATTTTCAAAAAATCCTATCTTTGAGTCTTGAACAAAGACATGGCCCAAGTCCTAAATAATAAAAGTGAGTTCATTCACTTCTCTGATGGACACCTGCAGAAGACAGCTGTCCTCCCAGAGGGGAATGTGGATGGCAGTGACTGGGAATTGCATACCAAGTGAATCCAAAAGTAGAAACGACCTGAACAGTCAGGCACAAGTCATTTTTGCAGAAACCAGACTCTGCTGCTAAGTTCACTGCTTCTTTAAATATCCCAGGAAGAAGAAAGACAGGATATAGACAACAAGACATCTGAAGGAAAAGCAAATAATTGAAGTGATCTGAGTTCAAATTAAAATTTCCAAATTGAGCAAGCATCTTTGCAGTCAGAAAATGTACAATCAGAAAGTGAAATTCAAAAGCTTCAGCAGAAATTCAAAATATCATCTGAAATATATTGGGAACATATAACAAAACGCCAAAGCAAATTACTTGAGGAAGAAATTTACCACTTATAGAATGAGAAGACATTTTCTGAAGTACGTGAAAACGTCAGCCATGCCCCCTAAGTACCTCGAGATGACCCAAAGCTGGCCAAAGTGCTTGAATGTATCACTTTTTTTTTTCATCAATGCCAGATTTTCTCCTATGGGGAAGAAACTTGCAAACATTGGCTGTCAGTGATGTCCACTGAGAAAAAGCTTAGTAACTTAAGAAAAGGTGATGTGCATGACAGTCACTAATTACCTGAAGAAGACTCTACATATCAGCTTTTATTGACTCACTCTTGTGGCCCTGCTGCCCCAGACTCAGCCCTGGGCAGGTGTCAGGACCACCTCGGGGATCCCTTGGAAGATCGGGCTCTAAGGTCAGAGTCTGAGCAAGCAGAGGTGGGCCACTGAGTAATAAAACTCAGTCTGTATCCTGTCTCTGCTGCTCAGGTTTACCAGAAATCACCTCATTTCTTGAAAAATCTTATGAATGTATAATTTTATGCTTTTTATTATTTGTGGAGGGGCAGGAAGAAGTCATATTTTATGACAATAGCCATGTCTGTGCTTAACACATTAAGAATTTAACATCTTCTCACTTCTTTTACCATTTTTGAAAGGAGCAAAAGCAAGAGAGATTGAGAGAGAGAAGGAAGGAGAAAGAGAGACAGAGAGGAGGGAACACAGAAGGGGAGAGAGGGAGAAGGACAGAGAGAGGAAAGGAAAAGCAAAAGGAAGGAAGGAAGACAATTTGGAAAAACAATAAAAAAATACTAACAGGCAGACTATGGACAATTGGGATGATGCCAGTTTGAGGGATAGTGTCTTTTCTACTGCTCAGACCAAAGGTCAGTGGCTTCCCAGGCTTTATATCTTTCAGAGAGTCACTGGGAGCACCCTCTTCCTCTGGGTGGCAAGCTCTAAGGAGGCAGGGCTCAGCTCCCAGCAGAGAACCTGGTATAGGGCAGTGCCTACCAGCTGTCTGAAGAATGAATGAATGAACAGTGACTTCAGATGTAGCTTGATCTAGGTGCTCAATTTGTGTCCATAGAAATAGCTTCATTTCTCATATATGTTTCTGGGTTGGACTTATATATTTACAGGTAGGCTTCTCCATGTATCATAGCAAATTGGGCTGCTCCAGGCTTATAATGTAGCAAATTGGTACTAGGTGCTCAAACCTCACAAGCACCCGTACACTCAGAGAGAGGCTGTTTTTCCAACAGTTCCAGGCCAAATCTGTGGCTGGCTCTTACTGATTTATGTTTAGCCACACGGCTGTCACTGAAACAATCACTGTGGTCAGAGGCAAAGGACATGCTGATGATCCAGGCCAATGTGATGGGATGAGTTGACACCAGTGTGGACCACAAAATAAAAGATAATAGGCCAGGTGCAGCGGCTCACACATCTAATCCCAGCACTTTGGGAGGCCGAGGTGGATGGATCACCTGAAGTCGGGAGTTTGAGACCAGCCTGGCCAAGAGGTGAAACCCTGTCTCTACCAAAAATACAAAAATTAGCTGGGCATGGTGGTGGGCACCTGTAATCCCAGTTACTCGGGAGGCTGAGGCAGGAGAATTTCTTGAACCTGGGAAGCGGAGGTTGCAGTGAGCCAAGATTGTGCCGCTGTACTCCAGCCTGGGCACTAGAGACAGACCCTGTCTCAATAAAATAATAATAAAAAATAAAAAATAAAGATAATAGAATCAGGATTTCCCAATCAAAAATTAAGGTGTGATTACTAGAAAAAAAAATACCCAGAATAAATGCCAGGCAGACAAAAGCTTCAGAAAAATAAATGGTTTGGAGGTGAGAGTGGGATTCCCTGAAAAAGAGCATCCAGAGTGGTGGATGAGATTTAAACTAATATCACTGCTCAAACAAGCATGCAGTAGTATCACCACCACTGAAGTCTTCCCAGGGCCTCTGGAAAAATCTGGGCTTCTCCCCTGTCCAGGAACACAGCATGGGCCTCTGAATTGTAACCCCCTCCTTAGTGTTAGTGAAAGGCATCCCCAAGACCAGCACTGTGGGAAAAGAGGGAGTCCCCTCTTACTCTGCCTAAGGTGAGGTCTTCTTTAGGCCCTCCACCAAGTCACACTGGAGTAATTTCCCTTGGAAGTTTTCTGAGAAGCCCTGTCTGTGGAGCCAGGATTTTCTTATTCTTTTTCTTTTTTTTCTTTGAGATGGAGTCTCACTCTTGTCACCAAGGCTGGAGCGCAATGGCACGATCTCAGCTCACTGCAACCTCCACCTCCTGGGTTCAAGAGATTCTCCTGCCTCAGCCTCCCAAGTAGCTGGGATTACAAGCACACGCCACCACGTCCAGCTAATTTTTTGTATTTTTAGTAGAGACAGGGTTTCACCATGTTGGCCAGGCTGGTCTCGAATTCCTGACCTCAAGTGATCTGCCCGCCTCAGCCTCCCAAAGTGCTGGGACCACAGGCGTGAGCCACCATGCCCAGCCCAGATTTTCTTACTAAGACCAAATTCATCAGCCAAAGAGTCCCCTCTGCTCCTGAGTGTTAATGATCCTTCCTAAGTGTTGATTGGACCCAAGCTCCAGGCTTCTGCAGCCACAGGGACCTCCCTCTTCCCTGATCACAGTAGTCACATAGTTCGTTACCAAGCTATTATCTCATACCATAAACAATCATCTGAGGAATAGTCTTCAGTACCGCCTGGAGTTTCTCGGGAAGGCCATGTCTGTTTCCCATCCTCATCCACCAGTTCAGCATTTCCCGTGGGCAGCTGAGTCCTTTGGCCATCACAAAATCTTTGCCTACAGGCCCCATTGACTCCACACTCCTGCTGAGGACAGTGTCACATCTGGTCTGGACATTCAACATGGGAAGAGCAATTTAATAAAAAGGAAGCATCCTTTTAACCAGCAAGATGAGCATTTAGCCAGGGAAATTCGATGACACTGTGGGAAGAGAACTGTGACTGTGAATGCTTTCCCTTCTCACTAAGGATTAGAATCTTATGATGCCTGGTTCTTCATAGGGAGTTGTCAGGACAGGAATAAACACAAACTTTACTTGTACCATTGAGCATACCACGATCTTAGTACACATCTGGGATGGAGCCCCACCCAAATTCCATGTCCAATCTTCTCCCGCTTCCCCCTCTCACTACCCACCAGATGCAGGCCCCATCCTCTCCATTAAAGCATCACCTTCCTTTCTGCCTTAGATTTTTTTCAAGAACGTTCTCCCCCACCTGGAAATCTCCATGTCTGGTCTTTGCATTGCTGGTTTCTCTCTGCCATTCAGGTCTCTCTGGTTAAGACTCATTCTCAGAGAGGTCTTCCTTAAACACCAATCCGAAGTAGCACCCCAGTTATAGTTCATAACATAGCATGCATATTTTGAATTCTTCACAGCACATATAACTGGCTGGCATTTTCTTATTATTTATTGGTTCATTTTCTTTGTCTCGCTGCTGGAATTTAATCTCCGTGTGTGCAGGGACTGTCTGCCTTTCCCCTGTATATCTCTAGGACTCAGTGTTGTGCATAAAACATATTATGAGTTCAGTGAATATTGACTAAACGACTGATCGACCCCTCATGTCAACTTCATGCACTGGGTGTGACATGGATTCCCAATGTGAAACCATGGAAACACAGGGCGCCGAAGTGTGGCAGTCACGATCACACGTGGAGAAAGAGAAAGAGATGGGATCTCACCCAAGTCCGATTTTATGCATCAACAGAACCACACGCATGTGCATTTGATTCTATTCATGGTCCAGTTTTAGAACAGGCATCTTCCATTCCGAATCAAGCTGACTTTTTTCTTGTCAACCCATATAGAGTATGATGTATGTGTTAAAAACCACACAGACTGCATCCATTCAAAGCGTAAAATTCTATGAGCTTTGATGTTGGTATATATTCTGGAAACCACTCCCACAATTAAGATACAGAACAATGTCATCATCCCCAAAAGATTCTTCATCAAAAGGGACTGTATCCCTTTACAGTCCATCCTTTCTTCTGCCCCTGGCCCTTAGGCTACCATAATATCCTTTTTGACACAATAAATTAGTTTTCCATTTCCAGAAAACTAAAATAAATGGAGTTAGAGAATAAGGATTATTTTATGTCTGGTTTTCCTTCAGCATAATGATATTGAGATTCATGAGTGTTGCTACATTTATAATTAGTTTCTTGCTATTATTGAGTATTATTCCTTTGTATGTATATGTCATTTAAAAAAAGTCTGTACACATGCTGTCACTTTATCATTGGCTGGCTATAAGAACAGGGAATTTCACTGTCGTTTTGATTCTATCTCAGCCCTACTCAGGGACTGAGGATTCAGAAATGGAATTCAGTACCTGGGATTCATTCCAGCATAGGATGTTAGTGTTTTGGGTTTTTGAGATTACCCTACATTGACAGTCAAACTCTGCCTTGTGTCTGTGGACTCTTTCTCCCACATGGTTTCCTGTCCTCCCCAGAGGTGGAGAATTCTTGTTTCTATGCCTCTACCAGCAGCAAAGCATCTTAGCCCGTGTCTTGGGAATTTAAAGAGATTGTTGTCTCTCTTAGGTATGAAGGTTTATCTCCTACTGCTTCTGGAGAAGCAATAGGTTTTTGCCACTGTCCTGTGGGCTAAAGGGCGTGCTTCCTCTCCCCCAGCAACAAAACGCTTTGGTTAGTTGAAGAAAGACATCTGGGAAGCAGATGGGGCTTTGCGTCCTTCCCTCGGAAGCCACAGATCACCATCTGCATAGCCAAGGCACCCTGGAGTCTCTCTTAGGTAAGACCTGCCCTACCTCCAGTCTTTCTCCTGAGCAAAGTCCAGGAAAAGACCTTCCACATGCATTGAACTCTCCTTGTGTCTGGGGCCCCCAGCTACTCCAGACTCCAGCCTGACTCATATGTGGTCCGAAACAATTCATGAAAACTTTATCTAATTTCTTCTTACTCGCCGGTGTGGCAACCGTCTCCTGTCCCATACTCTGGCAAGGGTAAAAGAGTCTGAGTGTCCTCTCTCTGGAAGGTCCGGTCCTTCTCTGGAATTGTTTATTTGGTGGCCTTGAAATCTCAGCTCTCTCATGGGCACAAGAAAATGTGTGATTCTGTAGGTGACCCAGGTTTCTCTTGTTACTAGAACAGGAGTGATGTTCTTTACTACTTTCTAAAGCTTAAGCCGGAGGGAAAGCTGAACTTATTTCTTCTTAGTTCTTTGCTTTTTAATGCTTCTGCTCTTGCTTCCTCTTATTGTTGAAACATGATATATTACCTTGCTCCAATGGCAAAACCTATGCATAGACCAGAGTGTGAATCAGATCTTAGAAGGATGGCCCCGTTGTCATGCAATAAACTTGAGTCTAAGAATTTCTTGTTTCAAATACTGGAATACTTCAATCAGGAGAAAATCATTCTAAGATGTATTATTTCCATATGGTTAAATATTAATTTTTGTTAGGATAAAGTTTTTTCACAGCTTCAATATGATACGGAATTGAAACTCTATGCAAATTTCCTAATATATAAGACCTCTAAAATTAAACAAAGAATATGAAAAGATGATCCATCAAATAAAAAATATAAATGAGCAATAAATAGATGGAAAATGTTCAACCTCACCAATAATAAACACTTACGAATTACACGATGTTAACTACACTGATGAAATTTAAAATATATATGTAAAAAAAAATAGTATCTAAATGTCAAATAAGTATCAAGAGACTGGCCTGGTGCAGTGGCTCACACCCGTAATCCCAGCACTTTGGGAAGCCGAGGCGGGTGGATCACTTGAGGTCAGGAGTTTGAGACCAACATGGTGAAACCCTGTCTCTCCAAAAATTACAAAAATTAGCCAGGCATGATGGTACATGCCTATAGTCCCAGTTATTCAGGAACCTGAGGCATGAGAACCACTTGAACCCAGGAGGCAGAGGTTCCAGTGAGTGGAGACTGCGCCATTGCACTCCAGCCTGGGTGACATACTAAGACTCTGCCTCAAAAAAAAAAAAAGTATCAAGGGACTGATAATTGTGTTTGCTTCTGAGGAATTTTTGCAAACTTATTGGGGTTTACAGTATGCATTAAGAACCTTAAGTATATACATACAATTTAACCCATATTTTCCACACCATGATATTTACCCTATAGAATAAATCACAGAATGCAAGCAATGATTTAGTTCAAATATGTTCACTTATACGTTGTTTATAATCCTGAAAGGTTGGGGACAGTCTGTGTCTAACAATACTGAATTGGTTCTATCATAAGCTGTAAATTAGAAACCTATGAGTTAAATATCAGAAGCCAACAATTTTCATTTGGCCCGCCCACTGAGCTAAATTAAATTTGAATGAGTTTCCTGGCTAACACGATGAAACCCCGTCTCTACTAAAAATACAAAAAATTAGCCAGGCATGGTGGCAGGTGCCTGTAGTCCCAGCTACTCGGGAGGCTGAGGCAGGAGAATGGCGTGAACCGGGGAGGCGGAGCTTGCAGTGAGCTGAGATTGCACCACGGCACTCCAGCCTGGGTGACAGAGCAAGACTCCATCTCAAAAACAAACAAACAAAAAAAATTTGAATTAGATGACAGTATTTGTAAAAATCATTTCCCATATAGAATTCCAGAGTTCTAGCTCCTCTTAAAAAAAACATAGAAAGACATGGAATAGTCTATTCCAGTGTGAAACAATAAGAATAACTAAATTTAAAAATTAAAAAAATCCTTTGGCTGCAGCTAAGTAATAAATGTCCCCTTTAGCCTGGCCATGCGTTGTCTGGTTCTCTAACACTTATTACATCATGACTGTAAGAAGGTAAAATTTTATAGATTCCTGTCAGAATCCTATAAGCATTGTGTTTATGACACTGGAATGAAGTAGCCAACAATGCATCCATATGATGGAACACTAGTCATTCATTAAACCATGTAATAAATGTTACAAGTTACGTAATATGTACATGATTCCTTTATTTGCATGTCTCCGTGTGTGTGTGTGTGTGTGTGTGTGTGTGTGTGTGTGTGTGTTTTGAGACAGGGTCTTGCTCTGTTGCCCAGGCTGGAGTGCAGTAGCATGAACACAGCTCACTGTATCCTCCAGCTCCTAGGCTCCAGTGATCTTCCTGCCACAGCCTCCCAGGTAGCTGGGACTACAGACGTGAGGCACCATGCCTGGCTAATTTTTTTTGCAAAGACAGGGCCTCACTATATTGCTCAGGCTGGTCTTGAACTCCTGGGCTCAAGTGACTCTGCCTCAGCCTCCCAAAGCACTGGAATTACAGGTGTGAGCCATCATGCCTGATCTGTGTTAGGTTTTTGTTTTGTTTAATGTTGCTTAACAAATCACAAAGTAAATGGCTTGAGACAGCACAAGTTTATCTCACAGAGGGTCAGGAGTCCAGGCACAGCTTCATGAAGCACTCTGCTCAGAGTCTCAGAAGGCTGCACAGCATCAGCCAGGGCAGCAGTCTCATTTAAAAGCTGGGGTTCTCTTCCAAGCTCATCTGATTATGGGCAGAATTCCTCTCTTGCAGCTGTAGAGCTCATGATTACTTGATTCTTCAAGGCCAGCAAGAATGTGTCTCATTGCTGCTTCAGGTCTCTGGCCACAGGAAAGCCTGAAGTCCCCTTATGAAGAGCTTGCCTGATTAGGTCAGGCCCACCATGGACTATTTATTTTTTTGAGACGGAGTCTCACTCTGTCGCCCAGGCTAGAGGGCAGTGGTGCGATCTCAGCTCACTGCAAGCTCTGCCTCCCAGGTTCACACCATTCTCCTTCCTCAGCCTCCCAATTAGCTGGGACTATAGGCAACTACCACCACGCCCAGCTAATTTTTTGTATTTTTAGTAGAGACAGGGTTTCACCATGTTAGCCAGGACAGTCTCGATCTCCTGACCTCGTGATCTGCCCACCTCGGCCTCCCAAAGTGCTGGGATTACAGACATGAGCCACCACATCCAGCCAATCTTTGTATTTTTAGTAGAGACAGGGTTTCACCATTTTGGCCAGACTGGTCTCGAACTCCTGACCTCAAGTGATCTGCCTGCCTCAGCCTCCCAAAGTGCTGGGAAAACAGGTGTGAGCCACCATGCCCAGCCGACATTCTTTTTTTTTAATTAACTCAAAGTCAACTGATTAGAAAACTTAATTACATCTACAAAATTCCTTTTCTTTTATTATAGAGTGTAACATATCCATAGGTTCCACCCACACTGAAGAAGAACAAACATACCAAGGGGTATGATTCAGAGTCCAACCTAGAATTCTGGCTACCACAGTCTAAATGCATTTTGCAAAGAACAAAAGTCTAAAAATCAAATGAAACATCAAAAATGTGCCAAAATTATGACCCTTGTTTCCTCTGAATTTGAAATAACTTACAAATTTTATTTTCTTCTCTGCAATTACCCATATTTTCCAATCTCTTATGTTAAGAAGTGTTACTTCTGCAATAGGACAAAAATTAAGACAAAGTAAGACAATGAAGCCCTGGGTATTAGTCTGTTCTCACAATACTATAAAGAACTGCCCGAGACTGGGTAATTTATAAAGGAAAGAGGTTTAATTGACTTACAGTTCAGCATCGGTAGGGAGGCCTTAGGAAACTTACAATCATGGCAGAAGGTGAAGGGGAAGCGAGGCACTTCTTCAAACGGCGGCAAGAAGGAGAAGTGCTGAGCCAAGCAGGGAAGAGCCTCTTTATTTATTTATTTATTTATTTATTTATTTATTTTGTTTTGTTTTTTGTTTTGAGACAGAGTTTCTCTCTTGTTGCCCAGGCTGGAGTGCAAAGGTGCAATCTCAGCTCACTGCAACCTCCACCTCCTGGGTTCAAGCAATTCTCCTGCCTCAGCCTCCCAAGTAGCTGGGATTACAGGCATACTCCACTACACCCGGCTAGTTTTGTATTTTTAGTAGAGAAGGATTTCTCTATGTTGGTCAGGCTCCTCTTGAACTCCCGACCTCAGGTGATCCGCCCACCTCGGCTTCCCAAAGTGCTGGGATTACAGGCGTGAGCCACTGCGCCCAGCTGGAAGAGCTCTTTTATGAAACCATCAGATCTCATGAGAACTCACTCACTATCACGAGAACAGCATGTGGGAAACCGCCCCCATGATTCAATTACCTCCACCTGGTCTCTCTCTTGACACCTGGGGATTACGGGGATTACAATTCAAGATGAGATTTGAGTGGGGACACAAAGCCTAACCATATCACCCTGTTTACATTATTTGAGGCCCAAGAACTAGTCAAGCCTGATACGCTGGACTTACACATCGGCTGACAAATTTTCCCTTTTAAAAAACTAAGCAACTTTGAGTCGTTGGGTTTTTTTATTTTTATTTTTTAAGTCTCTTGCACCTGAAAAGAGCTACACATTTGGAAATAAAATCACTAAGTAACACTACTACCTGTCTGCTTCCTTACTCCAGAGCTATGCCTAGGGCTGCTCTCCACATCCAGCACTTCCTGGGATCAGGGCTACCCACTTGTGTTTATTTTTAAAACTGACCTACATTCCATGACTGAAGTGGGAAGGAATCTATAAGGGCAAGTTGCCTTTGCAGCGTCAGGGAGAAAGGCAGCAGAGCTGCGGAAGACATGGGCACAAGGAAAGGTCGGGCCTCGGGGACTGTGATCCCAGCAGCTCTGGAAGCTTTGTGATGTGCACAAAGGTAAATCGCAGCAGGCCGTGGCCGAGGAAACACAGTCACAACACTGTTTTAGTAGAAATGAGTTGAGAGAGAGATTTTAGGGAAGCCCTTTTATTTTAATGAAATCTGATATAACAAATTGGACCTCACCAAAGTTTGTCCTGAATAAAGTGACAATGATAAGCTTCAAAACTCAGAAATATGCAGCCCAAAGGTATACATACCAGTTTGTGCATTAAGAAATGACGTTTTTGAAGGAGAAGGAGAGAGAGGGACGTAGGGCACGTGCATGACTGATTGATTACAGTTCTGTCCACCCTCTATATGCCATTCGCTATCACAGATTTCGATCAATAAAAAGCTATTTTCTTAAGAATTCTTCCACCGCTGTTAAGAAGAGAGTACATATTTGTCTTGAGTGTGCAAATAATTTCATTTCAGCCACTCAAACACCAGAAGAAAGTAGGAGCTGGGGCTGTGCAGAAAATCTGACCATGATGTAACCCGATGTTCCATTTCTAATTATGGACACGGAGACTAACTTTCCACAGGTTTGGAAAACAAAGTCTCCATGGGCACATTGGTGGCATTCATCCAGCAAAACATAAAACCATTCTTTTCTCAGATTCCTCCTTGTTTTCTCTTGTATTTTGATCATCCTCTAGGATGACAAAATGGAAGAGATTTTACATAAACCATCTTCATAGATGACTCTGAAGATTATCTGTTACATTTTGGATGGTGGAGAATAAAAGCTATTTTTTTAAAGCCTCATCTGCAAAGGAAACTTATTTCTAAATACTCGAGTGTCATATTATTAACAGAAGATTCGTTTCTGTTTTAATTAGAAAACTCTAGAGGATGCTTAGGCCAGTAGCAAACAGCTCTTCCTTGCTCTGGTTTGGGGACATTGGCAGGTGGTGACTATTATTCCAAGCAGGCCCCTTCCCTAACTTTGTTTCAGAAGGCATGAGGTTCTTTATGGTTCTGTGTCCGTGGGTAAGGCTGCAGCTGCTGATTATGCTAATTCTCGCTTACTTGCAAATAGGCCTGTGTTTATTTTGTGCCTCACCAGCTGTCAACAAAGACATTTTAGGAATAATTCCCACATTTAAAGGCAGACTTTGTTCTAGTGTCCCACTGTGAGCTGTCCCAGCATTAGACGCTTCCAGGGTTTGTGTGGAGAGCTCTGAGGCTAAAACAGTGGGCAAAATCCCAGGGCAGCATTCTCTGCCAATTTGCCCATCGCCTGCTCTGTCTCCCTTCACCTGTGAATGATCTTCGCCTTAGTGGGAGCTCTCGCCCAGCTTTCTCGAGAGGAACCTGAAGCACTACTCTAACGGGCTCTTCATAGATTTGGGAGATGCCTCATTTTACCGTAGTCAGGGAGGTTGAGGCTTTCATTGCTTCCTAATCGGTTTGAGAAAACACCTTCTCAACTTGGAAATTCTAACAATCTTCAGAAAGCCTGTTTTACCGTCCCAAAGGCTTTGAAATGCATTCTTATTTAGCAATCAGAAGGGAAAGCAAACGACATTTTTTAAGCAAATAGTTGTGTTCCGAATCTTACTTTAGGGTTATGTTCTATTTATATGTTATAGTCCAGATTTAATTTTATTTGATTTCATGGAAGAAGTAGAGGAATTTTTAGTTTGCTTTTGCAACTGATGATACTTCAAATAAAAAAGGGAAAAAAGTAAATCAAAGAGCATTTAATTTTCCACTAGTGTTTTTTCCTAACCATTGTCTCTGCTCAGCCATCTTTTTAGTTAATAAGTGAATTTGGATGAAGTAATGTTTGCATGAGAAATACTTTGACACTCATGTAAATCAAGGAAAGCATGCCTCTGTTCTTGGTTTTGGTTCACTACTTAAATTACTCTTAAATTATGTTTACAGGCTTCATCTCAATTTTCTCAAGCCACAATGTGAGGAGAGGAAAAAATCTACATGCTTGGGATTTTCTTGAAGGAAACCACAAGATCCCTGATGCCTCAGTAAACATGCAGACCTGGTAGTCTGCCTAAGCATAGGATTTTAATTCTAAACACCTAATTTTCTCCAGGCCTTTCCCACCCCACATGGACCAGACATTAACATATAGTAATTTATTTAAAACAATATCTACTCACTGATATCTCTGGGTCAACCCTTGTTCTAAGCTCTGGGATTACAGGGATAAATTAGCTAGATTCTTCCCTAAAGGAACGAAGGGTTAGAATGAAAAAAATACAAATAAGTAATAGTGGCCCTCAACCTTCTTTGGGGTGGGGCAAAAGGCAGCTGCAAAAGCTCTTTAGAGTCAGTAGGGGCATAGCTGAGTCCTTTTAGTGCACAGAATGTTAAACAGGGATCACAAATGGGGATAAATGGGTGAAGGGAATTCCAGAAAAGAAAGCTAATAATGGTTTAGAGAACCTGGATGTCAGACTAACCTGGATTCACATCCTACCAACACCACACATTAGCTGTATAACCAAGGAAAGGTCTTTACCATTCAACAGTTGCCAGATATAAGGTTAATGTACAAAATTCAATCACTTTCCTATATACCAGCAAAGGACAAGTGAAACTTAAAAACACAATACCATTTACATTAGCATCCCCAAAACTGAAATACTTAACTATAAATCTAACAATGTATGCACAAGATTTACATAAGAAAAACTACAAAATTCTGATTTAAAAAATCATATAACTATATAAATGGAGAGATATTCCATGTTCATGAGTAGAAAGATTCAATACTGTCAAGACGTTGGTTATTTTCAGTTAGACCTCTAGATTCAACACAATTCAAATCAAAATCCCAACAAGTTATTTTGTGGATATTGACAAACTTATGCTAAGGTTTATATGGAGAGACAAAAGACCTAGAATAGCCAACATAATAAAAGATAAATAAAAAAAGAAAAGCAAAGTCAGAGGACCGACACTACCCAACTTCAAGATTTACCATAAAGCTACAGTAATCAAAAGAGTATAGCACTGTTAAAAGAATAGACAAGAGATGAATGGAATAGGTGAAAGAGCATGAATATAGACCCATGTAGATATAGTCAATCTTTGAAAAGGAGCAAAGGTGGGCTGGGCCCAGTGGCTCACTCCTGTAATCCCAGCACTTTGGGAGGCCGAGGCGGGTGAATCACGAGGTCAGGAGATTGATACCATCCTGGCTAACACGGTGAAACCCCATCTCTACTAAACATACAAAAAAATTAGCCGGGCATGGTGGCGGGTGCAGTCCCAGCTACTCAGGAGGCTGAGGCAGGAGAATGGTGTGAACCCGGGAGGCGAAGCTTGCAGTGAGCTCAGATCATGCCACTGCACTCCAGCCTGGGTGACACAGCCAGACTCCGTTTCAAAAAAAAAAAAAAGGAGCAAAGGCAGTACGATGGGGAAAAGATGAAAATCTTTTCAATAAATGGTGCTGGAATAACAGGATATGCATATTTTTAAAGGTCGACCAACAGGCCTTATACCCTTTATAAAAATTAACTCAAAATGGATTATAAACCTAAATATAAAATGAGAAACTATAAAACTACTAGGAGAGAACAGCAAAAAATTCTAGACTACCTTGGGCACGGTGATGACTTTTTAGATACAACACCATACGCATGATTCATGAAAGAAACAATTGATAAACTGGACTTCATTAAAATTTAAATCTTCTGCTCTACAAAAGGCACTGCCGGTAGAATGAGAATAAAAGGTATAGCCTGGGAGAAAATATTTGAAAAAATATGTATACCTAATAAAACACTGTTACTCAAAACAGACAGCTCAAAATTCAACAATAAGAAAAGGAACAATCCAATTAAAAATTGGGCAAAAGACCAGAAAAGATGCCTCATCAAAGAACATATACAGATGGCAAATAAGCATATGAAAAGATGCTCCACATCACATGGCATTAGGAAATTAAAATATCGATGAGATATCACCATACACCAATTAAAATGGCCCAAATCCAGAACACTGACACCACCAAATGCTGGTGAGCATGTGGAGCAACAGGAACACCAGCATGTCATTTATTGCTGGTGACACATAATGGTGCAGCCACCCTGGAGGACAGTTTGACAGTTTCTTACAAAACCATAGTCTTATCACAAAATCCAGCAATCATGTTCCTTGGTTTTTACCCAAATGAGTTCAAAACTTAAGCCCACCCAAAATCCCATACACAGATATTTATAGAAACACAATTTCCAAAACATGAAAGGTAAATGGATAAATAAACAATGTTATATTTAGACAATGAAATTTTATTCAGCGATAAAAAGAAATGAACTATCAAGCCATGGAAGGACATGGAGGAAACTTAAATGCATATTAGTAAGTGAAAGAAGCTGGCCGGTCGCAGTGGCTCACGCCTGTAATCCCAGCACTTTTGGGAGGCCGAGGCGGGTGGATCACGAAGTCAGGAGATTGAGACCATCCTGGCTAACACGGTGAAACCCCGTCTCTACTAAAAATACCAAAAAAAAAATTAGCCGGGCATGGTGGCGGGCGCCGGTAGTCCCAGCTACTCAGGAGGCTGAGGCAGGAGAACGGCCTGAACCCGGGAGGCAGAGCTTGCAGTGAGCCGAGATCGCACCACTGCACTCTAGCCTGGGAGACAGAGCGAGACTCCATCTCAAAAAAAAAAAAAGAAAGAAAGAAAGAAGCCAATCTGAAAATGCCACATACTGTATGATTTCAACCCTATGACATCCTGGAGAAGACAAAACTATGGAAATAGTAAAATGATCAGTGATTTCTAGGAGTTGAGGGGAGGGAGGGATGACTAGGTGAAGCACAAAGGACTTTTAGGGCACTGAAACTATAGTATTGTAGACTCCACATATACTGTATGTATAGTATCATACCGTAATATATTCTATAAGACACTATAATGGTAGCTACATGTCATTATACATTTGTCAAAACCCATAGAATGTACAACATGGAGAGTTAATCTTTTTTTTTTTTTTTTTTTTCTGAGAATCTCGCTCTGTCACCTGGGCTGGACGGCAGTGGTGCAATCTTGGCTCACTGCAACCTCCGCCTCCTGGGTTCAAGCAATTCTCCTGCCTCAGCCTCCCAAGTAGCTGGGTCTACAGGCGTGCACCACCACGCCCAGCTAATTTTTGTATTTTTAGTAGAGATGGGGTTTCACCATGTTGGTTGGCCAGGATGGTCTCGATCTCTTGACCTCGTGATCCACCTGCCTCGGCCTCCCAAAGTGCTGGGATTACAGGCCTGAGCCACCATGCCTAGCCCGAAGAGTTAATCTTAATGTAAACTGTGGACTTTGGGTGACAATAACATGTAAATGTTGGTTCATTAGTTGTAACAAACCTACAGCACTGGCGGGGAATGCTGTGTATGTTTGGGGGCAGGGAGTATATGGGGGAATGCTGCGTATGTTTGGGGGCAGGGAGTATATGGGACATCTCTGTATTTTCTGTTCAATTTTGCTGTAAAGTTAAAATGGTCCTGAAAATTAAAATCTGTTTAAAAGGGGGGGAAAGACATTTGGAAAATTCAAGACATAATTAAAATGCTCAACTTGTGGTGATAAAATTTTCTGCATCTTGACTGTATTAATTTTAATACACTGGTTGCAATTTTATACTATAATTTACTTTACTCTGTCCCAGATCTCCACTCATAGATAACTTACCTGATCACCTTTTTTAAAATAATAGTATTTTAAAATACTCCTCCACAGTATCCATATTCTTCTTTCTTTATAGCACTTATTACAATAAAAGATTGCATTCTACATTCACTGATTCTGTGTTTATTGTCTTCTTTCACTTCATAATGTAGGCTCCACCAGAAAACAGACCCAGTCTTTGCAGCTGGTAGCTGCTCAATACCTATGTAGTGAGTAAACACATGAGTGCACAGATTTACTTACAATGACAATAATGATGATGACGGTAATGATAATAATGGTGACAGGAAGCTGAGGAAGGAGGATTGCTTGAGCCCAGGATTCAAGGTTGTAGTGAGCTGTGATCAAGCCACTGTACTCCAGCCTAGTTGACAGGGTAAACCTTGTCTCTAAAACAACAACAAAAAATGATGATGGTGATAAGGATGATAACGGTGCTAGGCTGGGCATGATGGTTCACACCTGTAATCCCAGAACTTTGGGAGGCCAAAGTGGGAAAACCACCTGAGTTCAGTAGTTGAAGACCAGCCTGGGCAACATAATGAGACCTCATCTATACCAAAATAAAAATAAAAATAACACAATGGTACTGCTGATAATAGTGATGGTGATAATGGTTGATGATAGTGATGGTCATAATGGTTGTGGTAATGATGGTGATGATGTGGATTATGATGGTGATGGTGATGGTGGTGGTGATGATAATGGTGATGGTGACAATGGTAAGATAATGGTGATGATGGCAATGGCGATGATGGTGATAGTGATGGTAAGATGATGGGGTTGATGATTTACAGTAAGTTTAACTGGGGTAGGTCATATTGCTGTCCATTCTCAAAGTTCAGTCATAGTGTATTAGTCTGTTCTTACATTGCTATTAATACCCAAGACTGGGTAATTTATAAAGAAAAGAGGTTTAATTGACACGTAGTTCCACATGGCTGGGGAGGCCTCAGGAAACTTACAATCATGGTGGAAGGGACCTCTTCACAGGGTGGCAGGAGAGAGAATGAGTGCCAGCTGGGGAAATGCCAGACACTTATAAAACCATCACTCACTATCACGAAAACAGCATGGGGGAAACCACCCCCATGATTCAATTACCTCCCATCAGGTCCCTCCCACAATATGTGGGGATTATGGGATTACAATTCAAGATGAGATTTGGGTGGGGACACAAAGCCAAACCATATCATAGGGCTGCTGCTTTGCCTTCTATACTACTAATCTTTAAGGAACTGAGAATTTCAACTTTTGGGGGGTGCTGTGGCTTAGACTTATCCTGAGCAGTTGAAATTGAATTTTGCATTGGAACTAGCAAAGTGTAAGGGTACAGGCCTGATCATCCACAGACACTAGTGGACACATGAGGAAGGCCTCACCCAACAATGAGAAAAATAATCACCTATGCTTCTCAGTCAGGGTAACATGGTGCTGCATTGCTGAGGTGCTGAGCTAACTGTTGTTGCAAACACTTTGAAACATATATAGTAACTATAATACAAATAAATATATTTATCATTTCATGTAGAATCAGAATAGGTGTTTTTGTTCAGTGAGTTCTCTCTTCCAAGTACTGAATCAGGGAGCTGATGCAGTCTCCTTCCAGCTTAAAGCTCCACATCTTCAATAAGTAGCTTCAAGTGTGCTGTGCTCAGCTGAGACAAACAGTGTAAGGAGTAGCAGCACAGGATTGCACGTGAGAGTTTTTAAAAGCTACAACTGGATGTCACACACTTTAATTCTGCTCTCATTGCATTGGCTAATACTCAGATGCCCAGCCACAACTAACTGGTTAGGGAGGCTGGGAAATGTCACCTAGATATGTGTTCAGGAAGGAGGGGATGCAGGTTTGGGGAACCACTCACCAAATAGTCTCAGCCACAGATGTGTGCCCCCTTGAATGGCAAGGGGCAGTCTCTGGTCTTCATAGAGTATCTCAGCTTTTGCTCAGGATGGACTCTGCTTCTCTCCATAATCTTCCCATTTAACCCTCATAAAACTCTAAGGCAAAACCCCATGTATAATCCTCATTTTAAATATTGACCTGAGACTTAGAGACACGAAGGAATATGCCCAAGTTTGCCAAGATAGAAACTGGCAATAGGAGGACAAAAATCTCACTCCAAAGCCTAGACTATTTAAGATTATGTTATATGACTATTAAACCAGTCATGATTCTTCTTTATTCCAAGAGTTTGTGAGGAAGTCATCTGCGTCATCCTAAACGTGGGAACATCTATTATTCCTTGGTACATTTTTCCTATGTGCTGTGCCTTTCCAAGTCCCAACCCAACATAGATCACATCTTCTGGGTTTTGGATCTGGTTTCAATCTCCTTCATAACCTACTAATTATCTACAGAGATTGGCAGTAGTCAGTATTTTATTAAGAATGTTTGGGAAAATCTCAGTTCATACATATTGTAAGCTGAAAAGTACATTTAGAAAGCCATATCTAATCTGAACTGAATTTTTGATGCATACAACCCTCCTTTTCAAAACTCACTCGGCCATCCTGAAAATTTTCCCTCCTATAAGGGACATATTATTGGCTTCTCAGACCACCTTGCCTTCTATGTTCAGGAAAGTCTTTTCCCTTTCAACCTGTTTTTTATGCCCTTCATAATCTTTTCATAATTTTCTGTTTTCAGAAGATGAGAAACATACTAGTATTTGGATTTTCTATAAGAGGATATCAATAAAAGAATAAAAGGATAGCTTATGAGGGTGAAAATTAGGAAGGAAGGTATGAAAGGGAATATATTGCCCTCAATCAGGAAGACATAATGTATTTCTAGTCTTGGTCTAGGCAAATCTAATAATGTGACCTTAAATAAATCTCCTCTTTCTAAGGCTGCTTCCAAACCACTTAAGTATAAATTCCATGTTCCTCAGCAGTGCATCGCTGGTTGTGATATGTCCACCTGTTAAAGCCTTGTCATTGACCTCTTCATCTCTCACCTCCTCCTTCTGGACAGTTTGTCCTCAGGCAACTGAACAGCAGGGATGAGGCAAAGCTATTGAGGTAGCTGTTGCCATGGTTTCCAGCAAACCAGACTCACTTGTGTGCTTGGCAGGAGAATGAGCTCCACTGCAGATGCCCAGTCGAGAATGCACCACAGAGGAATTGAGTTGCATTATCTCTGACTTCCCAGTGAACTGAAGAATGCTAGGAACCTAGCAGCCATCATTCAATATGTGAGCTAAACTGAAAGACGTAAACCAGTTGTTTCTAAAATATCCTTTGGTTCTAATATTTTATTTAATTTACTGCATAAAAGACCAAAACCTTCGTATATTAGGCTGTACTTAGTGTATTTGTCTGTCCTTGCATTGCTATAAGGAAACTCCTGAGACTGGGTGATTTATAAAGAAAATAAGTTTATCTGGCTCCTGGCTCTGCAGACTGCACTGGAACCAGCATGGTGCCAGGATCTGCTTCTGGGGAGGACTCAGGAAGGCCTTTGCCTTCATGGTGGAAGGCAAAGGGGGAGGAGGCAGCTCTCATGGTGAGAGTGGGAGCAAGAGAGTGAAGGGAGAGGTGCCCCACACTTTCAAACAAACAGACCTCATATGAACTCAAAATGAGAACTCAGCACCAAGAGGATGGCACTAAGCCATTCACAAGAGATCCATTCTCATGGTCCCAACACCTCCCACCAGGCCCCACCTCCAACACTGAGGATTACATTTCAACATGAGATTTGGAGCAGAGAAACATCCAAACCATATCACCTAGTATGCTTGATTTAAAATAGAATATCAGACTTCTGGTTCCAGTTCAACTCATAGTGCAGTCACCATTGGAAAATTTATTGTAAGATTAATTAAATCTTCTTACTCCATGTGAACATAATTTATCACCACTAACCCAAGGAGCCCAGTTTTCTCTTGGAGCTGTGTGTAACGCCACTCAGAAGGTGTAAAGACTTTTTAGGGTCTGGGAACGTACAGACCTCCTAAGTCCATGGCATCTTCTGGCTCAAGCACAGATATCCTATTCTAGGATGCCTCTAACTGAAAATTGTCATGCCTGCATTGGCTCTGAGAAGTTTTAGGGAACGGGGAAGTCTGTATTCATCAGGATACCTTACAACAGAGACAAATCCCCAAATCTCAGAAGCTTAATACATTTTATTGAAATGTAGGTAAGCATGATGTGGGTCGGTCATCTCTCGTGTGTCTTACAGCTGCATCATCTGGAGCATGTGGCCTCAAAGAACATTGAAGCAGGATGAGGAACTTAAGGAGAGGCCCCATCAGCTCTTAACTACTCCAGCCCAGAAGTGATGCATATTACTTGCATTTACAGCTCATTAGCCAGAATTGGTCACATGACCTCAACATTACTGCAAGGAAAGCTGGGAAATTTAAGGGAAGAACATGAGACATTTGATCTGTACAAATTCCTCTGCTACACACCCCCAGATGTTTTGGGTCTCATTGAAGTGCATTCTTTTTTAAAAAAATCTTTTTATTTCCATAGATTTTGGGGGAACAGGTGGTATTTGGTTACATGAGTAAGTTATTTAGTGGTGATTTGTGAGATTTTCGTGCACCCATGACCAGGGCAGTATACACTGAATCCAATTTGTAGTCTTTTATCCCTCTCACCCCTTTCACCCTTTCCCCAATTTCTCAAAGTCCATTGTATCGCTCTTGTGCCTTTCCATCCTCATAGCTTAGCTCCCATTTCTCAGTTGGAACAGTCAATGTCTGGAGAGGACCTTTCTTCTTTCCATTAGGAACTGTACTTCTCAGTCTTCCAGTCTGTTCTGTTTGGGCTTCACATTATCCTATTGTATTAGTTATTCTGAGCAGAGTAAAGCAAGAAAGCACACATGAAAAGAATAGTTTCAGAGAATGCAATGGATCAACCTTATTCTTCCTTCTAATAGCTTACTTTTATGCCTATTGCCTGGAGCTGTTCTTCTAATGAGACTTTAGTAACCGCTGCAACTGAAAGTTCAGAGTTGGTGCCTCTAACTGCTTCCTGAATTTCCTAGAAGAAAGCTAATTAATCTGTGGGCTTTCCTGACCTCACCTTGTCTTTTGTTTTATTCCAATAATTAGTATCTCATTAGTGCATTTGGGCTTTCCTCACCTGGCTTTTGGTTCTTGTGCCATTCTGTGTCAGATATAAGATACACTCTGCCCCCAAACAGCTCAATAGTTGAGTTCACGAAGTGATGAAGACTTTTCTAGATCTTAATTATCCCTCCCAGAGGAGCCTAACTGCTGATTCAAGATCCCTAGTAGCTCCAAGGAGTCTTGTTTCTCCCCTGATAGCAGCAAAGTGAGGTTTGCTTACTCCAGTGGGTATTGGGAAGGACCAGTGTTAGAATGAAGAGTTTCACAGTTTCCCACACTTCGATGGTGCGTGTGGTTTAAATGGTAGATACCCAGGAAGAATAGGGCAAATTGCATTATCCCATTTCTAACTTATCTATTCCAGACATTTCAAGTTGTCTTCAGATTGTGTTTTCCTTTTTTTTATTTTTATTTTTTGGCTAGAAAAAAATGACTTCTGTTGTTTTTACATAACTACAGAAACTTAAAGGAAAAAACACTCTCCCTTTCCTTGCACTTAAAAAAAAATGCTTATGAGGAGACAGTATCTCTCAAGCTGTTTGCATGGATGGGATTTTTTGCTCTTGAGCTCTTTTTTTTTTTTTCTTTTTTTTTTTTTTTGAGACGGAGTCCCCAGGCTGGAGTGCAAAGGCACAATCTTGGCTCACTGCAACCTCCACCTCCTGGGTTCAAGCGATTCTCCTGAGTCAGCCTCCCAAGTAGCTGAGATTACAGGCATGTGACACCACACCTGGCTACTTTTTGTATTTTTAGTAGAGACAGGGTTTCACCATGTTGGCCAGGCTGGTCTTGAACTCCTGACCTCAGGTGATCGGCCCACCTCGGTCCCCCAAAGTGCTGGGATTACAGGCGTGAGCCACTGCGCCTGGCCTGGGCTCTCATTTTTTTTAATTTAAGTGTTATTTTAAGTTCAGAGGTACGTGTGCAGGTTTCCTACAAAGGTGCGCTTGTGTTTAGGGGTTTGTTGTACAGATTATTGCATCACTATTAAGCCTAGTGCCCATTAGTTATTTTTCCTAATCCTCTCACTCCTCCCACCCTCCACCCTCCAATAGGCCCCACTGTCTGTCGTTCCCCTCTATGTGGGTCCATGTGTTCTCATCAATTAGCTCCCACTTATAAGTGAGAACATGCAGGATTTGGTTTTCTGTTGCTGTGATAGTTTGCTAAGGATTGTGTTTTCAACTGCTTAGAATTCAGTTACTTTATTTTATAACAATTTGTAATTTCACACACACAATCTGAGTGTAAGAAGCATGTCTGCGTTATTCAGTGTGTTGATTCTGCACCTGTAAAGAAAATGGTATTAAGCACACACAAGGCAGGGCTAGTTTGAGCAGTAAAGATATAGTTTGCCACTTTTAAATGCAGACAGTTTATTTCTTACATAGAGAAAGAAAGAGCAGCCAAAGGTGCTTGCTCCCCATGGTTCTTGTCACACACCTCAAAAAGAACACCAAAGCTGCAATGTGAATTGTGGGATCCACCACTGCCAAAGAGCCAGGTCTAGATGGCAGCTAGGCGAGTTTGTAGTCTTATCACATCTGTTCTGAGTGTGACAGGGAGAAAAGCCTCATGCCTTATCAGAAACCAGGAGATGATGGATTCTGGCAGCCTCTACTGGAGACAGAGACGTTAGTGGGAGATTTTGTTTGTTTGTTTTTAAACAGGAGGATCAGAAGGCTTTCTGCTGAGACTCAGCTTTGCTGGGGTTCAAGCCTTGCCTGCAGAGACTATGTGGACATGAGCAAGGCACCATGGCAGAGCTGTTAACCTACAACTGGCTCCCAGAGAGTGCTCGATAAATATTTGTTGAATAAATGTGAACACATATGCATGAAGACCCCAGTGAGAAGATAGGGAAAAGTTTTGTTGTTTTTAACCTTGTAACTTTTATTCTGAATGTTCATTGTGGAGTCATATGGAAAAGGCAGTGTCCTCCCAGTGATGCTCAGTGGGGCTTGGAGACATGTCTGTGTATCTTTCAGACACAACCTAACATGAAACATGTCTGTCGGGCTGTATGAGTGTTCCTTTCTTCAAAGGAACATTATACGCATGCTATTCACAACTTAACCAATTATTGACAGTCACTCAACTGCTGAGAGACAGTAAGTGAAGGAGTAATTAAAGAGGGTTCCTTCTGAAATCAGTCAAGTGAGGTTCATACCCCTATTCTTCTCCATCCTAGTTAGCTGTGTTAATGATGGCCAATTAAAGCTCCCCGTGCCCTACGCTAATCATTTTACAAAAAAGGGATAATAATACCCATCTTTCATAGGGCTGGTTATGATTAGATGAGATAATACATGCAAATAACTGTCTCCTTTTGAGAAGTGGCTGTTCATATCCTTTGCCCACTTTTTGATGGGGTTGTTTGTTTTTTTCTTGCAAATTTGTTTGAGTTCTTTGTAGATTCTGGATATTAGCCCTTTGTCAGATGACTAGATTGCAAAAATTTTCTCCCATTCTGTAGGTTGCTGTTCACTCTGATGGCAGTTTCTTTTGCTGTGCAGAAGCTCTTTAGTTTAATTAGATCCCATTTGTCAATTTTGGCTTTTGTTGCCATGGTTTTTGGTGTTTTAGACATGAAGTCCTTGCCCATGCCTAAGTCCCGAATGGTATGGTCTAGGTTTTCTTCTAGGGTTTTTATGGTTTTAGGTCTAACGTTTAAGTCTTTAATCCATCTCAAATTAATTTTAGTATAAGGTGTAAGGAAGGGATCCAGTTTCAGCTTTCTACATATGGCTAGCCAGTTTTCCCAGCACCATTTGTTAAATAGGGAATCCTTTCCCCATTTCTTGTTTTTGTCAGGTTTGTCAAAGATCAGAGTTGTAGCCAACAGACAAATGAAAAAATGCTCATCATCACTGGCCATCAGAGAAAGGCAAATCAAAACCACAATGAGATATCATCTCACACCAGTTAGAATGGCGATCATTAAAAAGTCAGGAAACAACAGGTGCTGGAGAGGATGTGGAGAAATAGGAACACTTTTACACTATTGGTGGGACTGTAAACTAGTTCAACCATTGTGGAAGACAGTGTGGTGATTCCTCAGGGATCTAGAGCTAGAAATACCATTTGATCCAGCCATCTCATTACTGGGTATATACCCAAAGGAATATAAATCATGCTGCTATAAAGATACATGCACACATATGTTTATTGTGGCACTACTCACAATAGCAAAGACTTGGAACCAACCCAAATGTCCAACAACGATAGACTGGATTAAGAAAATGTGGCACATATACATCATGGAATGCTATGCAGCCATAAAAAATGATGATTTCATGTCCTTTGTGGGGACATGGATGAAGCTGGAAACCATCATTCTCAACAAACTATCGCAAGGCCAAAAAAACCAAACCGCATGTTCTCATTCATAGGTGGGAATTGAACAATGAGAACACTTGGACACAGGCAGGGGAACATCACACACTGGGGCCTGTTGTGGGTGGGGGGAGGTGGGAGGGATAACCTTAGAAGATACACCTAATGTAAATGACGAGTTAATGGGTGCAGCACACCAACATGGCACATGTATACATATGTAACAAACCTGCGCATTGTGCACATGTACCCTAGAACTTAAAGTATAATAAAATATATATATATTTTTTAAATACATGCAAATAACTCAGAACAAAGCCTGTATACATTATGGGCTCAAATACAACTATTATTGCTGTTACTGTTATTAAGTTTTTGAACCCAACTCTTTCTAACCCTTTTGTAGAGGGTGTGTTGAACAGAGATCTATCAAAGCCACTTCTAAGGTTCTACCCAACCTGGCGATCTGTAAATTTTTATTTTTTTTAACTTTTATTCTAAATTCAGGGGTACATGTGTAGGTTTGCTACACTGGTAAACTTGTATCGTGGGTGTTTGTTGTACAGATTATTTCATCACCCAGGTGTTAAGACTAGTACCCATTAGTTATTTTTCCTGATCCTCTCCCTCCTCCCACCCTCCACCCTCTGAAAGACCCCAGTGTGTGTTGTTCTCCTCTATGTGTCCATGTGTTCCCATCATTCAGCTCCCACTTACAAGTGAGAACAGGCAGTATTTGGTTTTCTGTTCCTGAAATAGTTTGCTAAGGATAATCCTAAGTGTAATAATTCTGGGATTAGTGGTACATATGCCAAAAACCAACTATTAAAATATACAAAAGAGAAGAAGAGCAAGTTGCATTTTTAAAGTTATTGAGATAATTTTAAAACCTCGTGTTTTCTAAAAATATTTAATAACATGGGGAGATGCTTAAAATATGCCAAGTTTGAAAAGCAGAATGAGTCTAATTATGAAAACCTCAGAAAAATAAAATCCATTTCTAAAAGTTCATGAACATTATTTATGAATATATGTATTTCTTTCTTTCTTTTATGCCTAAACTAAGCACTAACAGTAAATAAATCAAAATACTAATCATGGTTATTTCTATTGGGAGTAGAGGTAATATTTCTTTTCTTCTTTTTGTTTTTCTTTAGTGTCTTTTTTATTCCTATAATAAGCAATAGGCTTTTATAATTATGATGCCTTCAGGGGCGGGCCCGGTGGCTCATGCCTGTAATCCAGCACTTTCGGAGGCCGAGGCGGGTGGATCACGAAGTCAAGAGTTCGAGACCAGCCTGGTCAACATGGTGAAACCCTGTCTCTACTAAAAATACAAAAATTCACCAGGTGTGGTGGCACAGGCCTGTAATCCCAGCTACTCAGGAGGCTGAGGCAGGAGAATTGCTTGAACCCAGGAGGCGAAGGTTGCAGTGAGCTGGGATTGCACCACTGCACTCCAGCCTGGGTGACAGAGCGAGACTCCATCTCAAAAAAATAAAAAATAAAATAAAAATAAAATAATTATGTTGCCTTCAATAGCAAATAAAATTTCTTGACCTAGTGATATCTGACTATGCAGAAATGTAACTGGCACTTTCAATTGGCCGTCTGCATGTCAGCCACAGTATAGACCTGTGCTAGGACACTTTTCATGCAACACAAGTGGCATGACAGGATATTCAGGATTTGGATGCAATAGGACATATACTTATTCCTAAGGTGCCACAGACAAAATTAACATATTCCCAATTTATTTTTCTTCCCACTTAATTTTAGAGCAGAACATCAGGCCTAATTTATCAGAATCTTTTTTATTACTGATTAGCAAGGCATCGGATGATGATGAAAGGGGATAATATCACATTTGCACTCACTTCATGAGCAATGGCTCTATTTTGCTGATGGAGCATTTCCTTTCTTTCCTCATCAAATGCAGCTCAAAGGTTTGTCTCTGTAATGCACAGATGCCAGATGCTCTCCCTAATTAGTATCTCATGCTCCACAGTGACAGTTCCCAAACTTTGTCCATCATTTGCCAACATGAGGGCCTGGATTCCTTTCTCCATCCCAAGTTCCATAGCAGCCTCTTTTGCTGACCTTACAGCTGCTGGCTTTGTGGACTATTATTTGTGGGAGGCTATTTTCAGTGTCTTCTATTGAATATAGGGTTGGTGTGATCATATGTGATCATGAACTGCAGCTACATGGGTGGCAGGGTCCAGGGACCCTGAGAATCAACCCTGGAAATGCCCCCTCTTGCTCCAGTTTCTCACTGCAGCCCCTCCATTGTGAGCAATCAGTCATCATTGGTAACAGTCTCACCTGCCAGGACAGGGGAAGAGTCAGATACGGAGAGTCTTCTCTGGGGAGCAATTGACCATCCTTGGTGGATAGACCATTTAAACAAGTATGACAGTCACCAGGACATTTCACACATATTTTGTCTTCTGCGCCTAAGCCCACTGTCATGGACTGAATCTTTGTATTCCCCAAAATTCATATATTGGTGACTTAACCCCAGTGTGATGGTATTTGGAGACAGGGCCTTTATGGAGGTACTTATGTTCATAAACGTTCATGAGGGTGGAACCCTTTTAATGGCATTAGTGCCCTTATAAGAAGAGGCACCAGAGAGCTTGCTCCTTCTCTCACTGTCTCTCCACCATGTGAGGACACAGTGCAAAGGCATACATCTGCATGCCAGGAAGCAGGCCCACACCTGGAACTGAATCAGTGGAACCTTGATCTTAGACTTCTCAGCCCCCAGAACTGTGAGACATAAATGTCTTAGTTCTTTAAGGCTAATATAACAAAGTAACATAAAATGAATAACCATCCACTATATGGTATTTTGTTATAGCAGCCTAAGCTAAGACACCCACCAGCCTGAGGGTAAGTGTGGTCATATGATTTGCTATATAGCCTGTGAAATGCGAGCACAAGCAGCATCTCACCTGTGGGAGGGAGCATTTACTGACAGGCAGTGCTCCACCACATTCCCTCTTCTACCTTGTCACAATGACTGGCTGTATTAGTCCATCTTCACACTGCTGATAAAGACATACCCAAGACTGGGTCATTTATAAAGGAAAGAGGTTTAATTCACTCTCGGGTCCACATGGCTGGGGAGGCCTCACAATCATGGCGAAAGACGAAGGAAGAGCAAAGGGACTTCTCACATGGCAGCAGGCAAAGAGAGAGAACGAAGACCAAGTGAAAAGGGTTTCCCCTTATAAAACTATCAGATCTTGTGAGACTTATTCACGACCACGACACAATATGGGGGAAACCGCCCCCATAGGTTAATTATCTCCCACCGGGTCCCTCCCACAACACTTGGGAATTATGGGAGCTACAATTCAAGATGAGATTTGGGTGGGGTCACAGCCAAACCATATCACCAGCCATGTCCCCCATGATGGTTCATCCCTCAGCCCAGGACCCAGAGTGAAAGAAAGACAAACAAAAGCCCCATGCTACTTTTCATACATTTTCAAACTAAAATACTTTACATGTATTCCTTTGGATGTATCAAATATTACATAATGAGCATGAAAATTATAAATTATTATGATGCATTGAGGTAGTTGCAGCAGAATGCACGCAGTGATTTCAGAAACTTACTCAGCGCTGCTTCTCCCAGCTAAGGATGATGATGGGTCTAGCATAGTGACTCACTTGTGGCCTTTGGAGTCCCTCTGGCCAACAGTCCCATTTATTTCATTTAACGTTTACAATAGCCTTCTGTGGCAGGAATTCATATTACCTTCATTTTGCAGACCAGGAAATGAAAATTCAGGGAAATGAAGTCATTGCCCAAGGCCACAATGCCTGTAAGTGGCAGAGCCTGGAATCCCACTCAGATCTTGCTACTGCAGAAGTCAGTGACCTAACCTCTTTACTCTCTCCTCCCTCCACCCAGGGAGCTGAAGTCACTCGAAACACCTTCTGGACATTCAAGTCAGTGACCATCTTTCTTACTTCATTAAGGGTAATATAACAAAGTAACATAAAATGAATAATCTATACACAGCAGAAATTTATTTCTCACAGCTATGGAGATTGGAAAGTCCAGGATCTAAGATGTTTGGTCGGGTTTGAGGGCCTGCTTCCTGGCTTACAGATGGTGTCTTCTCGCTGTGTCCTCACATGGTGGAAGGGGCAAAGCAGCTCTCTGGGCTCTCATTTTTTTCTTTTATTTATTTATTTATTTATTGAGACAGAGTTTCACTCTTTCTGCCCAGGCTGGAGTACAATGGCGCAATCTTGGCTCACTGCAACCTCTGCCTCCCCGGTTCAAGAGATTCTCCTGCCTCAGCCTCCCAAGTAGCTGGGATTACACGCCCAGCTAATTTTTGTATTTTTAGTAGAAATGGGGTTTCTCCATGTTGGCCAGGATGGTCTCGAACTCCAGACCTCAGGTGATCTGCCCATCTCGGCCTCCCAAAGTGTTGGGATTACAGGCATGAGCCACCGCGCCCAGCCTGGGCCCTCTTTTATAAGCACACTCATCCCATCCATGCAGGCTCTGTTCTCAAGACCTAATCACCTCCCAGAGGCCCCACCCCCTGACACACTGGGGGTCAGAATTTCAACATATGAATGTTGAAAGGACACAAACATTCAGACCAAAGCATCACCCCAGGCTTCAATTTTATCACCTACGGAAGACTAAAGTGGACACAGTCATAAGGCCTGAGTGATTAAGCTCATCTTGGTAATCATGCTGACTTCCTTCTTCACAAACAGACTCTGGTCACAGGAATTCCTGGAACTATTAATATTAGTGGAATTGCTGCCAGAGACAGTGGCACTGAGTGACAGTGCCAAGAGGCTGACCATAGCATATCTGTTTTGTTCCTGGCACACACTCATGGTGTGCCCCATCCAGGGCTCCATGGCCTCCCCCTGAGCCAGGGAGCTCACATCAACTCTTTGAGGGCTCATGGGGCAGCTTGGTAGCAAGGATAAAATACAAGGTCTGGAGACAAGCCCTGGCTGTCTCATGTGCCACCTGTGCAACTGAGACAAGTTACTTAATCTCTTGTGTCCTCATCTGCAAAATGGGGTACCAGTCATATTTACTTCAAATGTTTCTTGAGAGCAGGAACTAAAAGCAACCATTTCACAGCGCCTGGCACTAGGTACACCTTTATCAATTGATAGTTGGCTTTTCCCGGCATTCAGAAGGTCCATTGTGTGCCTTAGATTCCTCTGGGAAAAGGAACAATTCCATCAACATGAGGCAGCCACTGTGTAAGTTTTAAGCCAGCCTTAAAGCAGAGTCGCAAAGAGACAGAGATCCACTCAGCAAAGCCTTAGAAAGCAATGCAGTTTGTGTAGTTTGTGTGTATGTGTGTGTGTGTGCATGTGCGTGTGTAAAAGTTTATATGACAGGATATAACGTACAATATTTATTCAGTCTCTCTCCTTCTCTCCCATCTTTCCCACTTGGGACAGCTACTAAACACTCTCTCAGCCTCCGTCCCTCCCCTCTGACCTGCTGCCTTGCTGCCTCTGTGCACTTCTTGCTTCACTTCATCCTGTCCCACCCAACACCCCAAGAACCTCTCCCTCCCACCACAACCTGGATATTCAGCACATCTCTAAATCATGTATCCTAGACCCTCAGTTTTTCTCTGAGACTAACCCACCAGGATACTGACAGAGTGAGTGTCAAGATGAACCCAGAGGTCCAGAATGCATCAGACTCACAGTAAAATTAGACCGCCACTCCAGGACAGGATAAATTCTGAACATAGGACTAAACACTAGGGATCGAGTGATGGCTTTGTTTGTTGTTTTATTTTCTTTTTGTTGTTGTTTTGCACATTTTCATGTAGCAGGTAGGAATCACTGATCACACTTTCTCAAATGATCAGGATGAAGAACTATGTTTTTTTCATTGCTAAAATTCAAAATCCCTCTCCTGGTTGGGTTGGTGAGATTTTCTGAACTGATAAAATATATCACTTATTCCAAGAGCAGCAAATAGTCATGAATTCCTCACATTGACCCCCACCATCAAGTTACAACTAGAGCATGACTAGGTAGATGACTGCTATGTATTCCTCACAGACTGCATCTTCATCTCCCTCCCAGCAGTAACCATTTTCATTCATTATTTTAAAACTTCCTTTATTTCCTATTACTTATCTCCTATGGGATACATATGCATATGTGTATACATGTATATTTAGTTTGTCTGATATATAAATGAACCATTTTGTTCTTGATTAGTTATCCTGCTCTGCTTGTTTTATTTTGCTTTACCTATGTTGATAAGTGTAGCTCTAGTTCATTCCTATTTACTGCTGAATTCTTATTTACACTTCTTAGTTCATTCTTTCATTGACTCTTATTTACACTTACTTATTCTTCCTCCTTAGTCACTAACACTCTTTCCAGCATTAGGCTGCTGTAAATTTCCCTATGCGTGCTTCCTCTTCTACTTGTGCAAGTATTACTCTAGGTTATATACCTACAGATGAAAATACTGAGTCATGATATATGCACATTTTCAACTATGCATGGCAATTCCAAGCTGATTTCTTAAGAAGTTGTACCAATTTATGTTTCTACCAGTAGTAGATGGGACCTCATGTCATTGCTTCACATGTTGGGAATTGTATTAGTCCGTTCTCAAGCTGCTAATAAAGACATACCCAGAGACTGGGTAATTTGTAATAATTTATAAAAGAAATAGGTACAATTGACTCACAGATCAGCATGGCTGGAGAGGCCTCAGGAAACTTACAATTTTGGCAGAAAGGGAAGCAAACACATCCTTCTTCACGTGGTGGCAGCAAGGAGAAGTGTCAAGCAAAAAGAGGGAAAAGCCTTTATAAAGCCGTCAGATCTCGTGAGAACTCACTCAATATCACAAGAACAGCATGAAGGTAACTGCCCCTACAATTAAATTACCTCCCACTGGGTCCCTCCTTCAACACATGGGGATTAGGGGAACTACAATTTAAGATCAGATTGGAGTGGGAACACAGCCAAACCATACCAGGAGTTTTAACTTCTGACTTTTTAGGGGGAGTCCACCCATGCTATGGTCTGAAATTTTGTGTTCTGAGAAATTTGTATGTTGAAACCTAATCACCAATGCAGTAATGGAGAGTTTAGAAGGTGATTAGGTCACAAAATCCTCATGAATGGAATCAGTTCCCTTATTAAAGAGCCCCTAAAGAGCTTGCTTGTGTCTTCCACCATGAATGGCCAGTGGCTTCTTGAGCCTCAGAAACTAAACTGACCAAGAATCTAATAAGAGCTTGAGAAAGGCAGTTTATTGGGATTTTCAACTTCAGCAGAAAGAAAAACAGCAAAGGAGGAAAACCTGCAGCTGGCTCACTGAAAGCAAGCTAGTCTCAGTTTTTATTCTTCTTTGGGCCTCATCCAGGTAACATCATCAAATATTTGAGGTGGCCCCTTGGCTGCACCTGTGCAGTCTGTCTTCATGCTTCTTCATACACCCCATCTCTTATTAGCATCTGAAATATCCACCCAGGGGTATAATTTTTATTATTAAAATGATGCAAAGGTTAGGGTAGGGCAAGCTAAAACCCTACAGCACATGTGTATTTGGGGAGGGTCTATTGGAAAGTCCCTATGCTGATGGCCAAGATGTTTGTGGTTAAAGTGCTCTATTTCTTTTAAGTCTGATTAATTGATTTTATGAGAGGGAGTGTCAGTGGCTGACAGCTATGGATCTGGGTGCAGCTGTAGTCAGCACAGCATGCAAAAAAAGTGGGGAGGGTTCCTTGCCCTGCGTTCCCTATCTACCTCATGAGGACCCATTGAGAAGTTGCCACCTATAAGGAATAGGCCCTCACCAGACACTGAATCTGCCAGTGCCTTGATCTTGGACTTCCCAGCCTCCAGAACCAGAAAAAATATAGTAAATGTTTCTCTTTATAAGCTACTCAGTTTGGATATTTTGTTACTTAGTTTGTTTCTTAGTCCAAACAAACTAAGAAAACCCCAATGAAAGATTTTTGCCATGGTTGCAGAATCTGAGTGTCAAGGCACTGGGGAAGAGCTCCATCTGTTTATTGAGACCTCTAACAGCTCACATCAGGTGGGGAAGATATTTGGCCTGTAAGGCACAGGTCTCCGGAGCTGGTGACTCTCCCATTTCACTTGCAGCTATGTCAAAATATTGCTTCTTCTTCTTCTTTTTTTTTTTTTTTTTTGAGACAGAGTCTCACTCTGTTGCCCAGACTGGAGTTCATTGACACGATCTCAGCTCACTGTAACTTCCACCTCCTGGGTTCAAGCGATTCTTGTGCTTCAGCCTCCGGATTAGCTGGGACTACAGGCATGTGCCACTACACCCAGCTAATTTTTGTATTTTTAGTAGAGACAAGGTTTTACCATGTTGGATGGCCAGGATGGTCTCGATCTCTTGACCTTGTGATCTGCCCACCTCGGCCTCCCAAAGTGCTGGTATTACTGGAGTGAGTCATCACACCCGGCCAAAATGTTACTTCTTCTTAGAGTGTCTCTGCAGTAGCCTGTCTTAAAGAGAATTCCCTTCTCAGACACTATCCCTCAACAACAAGTGCTACATATGCCACCATCTGAAATCTAATCAAATATTTCTTTGTTTTCTGGTTTGTACTCTGCCTCACACTCTAGATCATCATTGTATAACATGGTCACCATAAACCACATGGGGCTATCGAGCACTTCAAATGGGTCTAGTCCAAATTGGGAGTTGCTGTATGTATAAAATACACACACCAACTTTCCAAGTTTAGTATGAAAAAGAAAAAAATTAAAATATATTATTAATAATTTATATAATTACATGTTTAAATGAAAATATTTTAGATATATTGAAACCGCCTTTGCAAAATTATGACTGCCACAGTGAAAGAGATCTAAGTTAATTGACTCCATCTTGCTTCTAACCTCCAAGTTGTCCTTGTTCATTCCTGGGTGTACACTGAACTAACTTTGGAAGAAACTTAGTTTGTAGTTTATAGTTTAAAACAAAGACGATAACAGCCCCTTTCCAAAGCAGACCTCCTTCTTGCCTGAGGACTAGATTGCCTTTGTAGGACTAATATTAGCCATAAGATTAGAAATTATGGTTTAGCAGTCATGCAACTGGAGGACACAAGATTCTGACCTCCCCTAAACTGCTCCTAAGATCAATGCTTGAGACATTTTGCAGACTGCCCTTGATGGATCAACTGGCACCACCCAGATGGATAAACTGGCTCATATGATCTTGAGACCCCCACCCAGGAACTGACTCCGTACAAGAAGACAGCTTCAAATCCCTATGATTTCATCCCTGACCAATCAGAATTACTGGTTCACTGGCTTTCCCCCCACTCACCAAGTTGCCCTTAAAAACTCTGCTTCCTGAATGCTCCAAGGGGCTGATTTGAATAATAGTAAAACTCCAGTCTCCTGCATAGCCAGGTTTGTATGAATTACTCTTTCTCTATTGCAATTCCCCCGTCTTGATGAATCAGCTCTGTCGAGGCAGTGGGCAAGGTGAATGCCTTGGACAGTTACAATATAAGTTAAATAAATTATATTATAAGATTAATTTAACTTGTTTTAAGTATGTACCTTAAACTTACAGACGTGGCTTACATTGGACAGCTCTGCTTTAGAATGTGAGTTCCAGGAGGCCTCCACTTTGTCTCTTCTACCACCTTATCCCCAGCTCCAGGAGTGCAGCTGGTGCTTGAAAAATATTTGCTAAGCATCGACTGATAAACATTTAAATGTGAAATTTTCAGAAGTGCTCGAACCAGAGCAACTCCATCTTGAGTGAGGGCTAAGAAAATGAGGCTGGCACTTGCTGGGCTGCGTTCTCAGAAAGTTAGGCATTCCTAGCCTCTAGATGTTTATGGTTAAGGGAACAAATTAATAATGTTTACTAAAACAGACCCAGACTTGGAAGTGTCCAGATAATCCTGCTATCTGGATAACAAAGGCATTCCTAATTTTGCTTTAAAGATAATAATACTGACTCTTGCAAAATATAGTAATTAAGAAAATTAATTCTTTATCACAAACCCTTATAGCAGAATGCATCTCCTCATATATACAAGCATTGTACCTAGGCTGGAGGCCTTCCTCTTCTTACTTTCGGGAACATCCTACTCTGTCTATGGAGTATCTGTCCTTTCACCACTTTATTTTCTTAATAAACTTGCTTTCACTTTGCACTGTGGACTCGCCATGAATTCTTTCTTGCTTGATATCCAACAACCCTCTCTTGGGGTCTGGATCAGGACCCCTTTCCTGTAACAAAATTGTTTTCCATAACAGCTAGAATAGGGTGAAGCTTTACCTTGGCTGTCTGCATTCAAGTTAAAATACCAAGTACAATTTAAGATATATTTGTAACATGGGGAATTCTCCCAGCTCCCTGTCCATTGTCCCTGAAAGGACAAATACCTATTAAAAATAAGAGGCTTAATTCTCCGTGTTGAAAATAAGGGAAGAGACTGCCCTCTCCTTCTTTTTCTCAGAGAACTTTTGAATTGTACATTAATCCTCCTAAAGACTAAAGAGGCCATTTGTCAGCTTTATGACTTAGGAATGTGTTTCTCAAGGACATGGGACCCATCTCTTTGAAATGTAATCATCAGGAAGAATAGCACCCCTCTCCCAGCTTCTGAGGAAGGGTGAGAGCCTAACTTCCACAGGCCTCTCCCTCCAGTTGCAGAACTGCCTCCTGTCAAAAATGTAACTGCCAGGCTGAGGCAGGTGGATCACCTGAGGTCAGGAGTTTGAGACCAGCCTGGCCAACATGGTGAATCCCTGTCTCTACTAAAAATTCAAAAATTAGCCAGGCACAATAGCAGAAATCTGGAATCCTAGCTACTCAGTGTTGTGGGAAGTCAGGGACTCTGAACGGAGGGACCAGCTGAAACTGCGATAGAAGAACATAAATTGTGAAGATTTCATGGACATTTATCAGTTCCCAAAATTAATACTTTTATAATTTCTTATGCCTGTCTTTACTGCAATCTCTGAACATAAATTGTGAAGATTTCATGGACATTTATCACTTCCCCAATCAATACTCTTATAATTTCTTATGCCTGTCTTTACTTTAATCTTTTAATCCCATCATCTTTGTAAGCTGAGAATGTATGCCGCCTCAAGACCCTGTGATGATTGCGTTAACTGTACAAATTGTTTGTAAAACATGTGTGTTTGAACAATATGATATGAAATCAGGGTACCCTGAAAAAGAACAGCATAACAGTGATTTTCAGGGAATGAGGGAAGAAAACCCTAAGGTCTGACTGCCTACGGGGTTGGGCAAAATAGAGCCATATTTTTCTTCTTGCAGACAGCCTATCGATGGACATGTGAGTAAGAGAATATCGCTGAATTCTTTTCCCAGAAAGCAATATTAATAATTAATACCCTTGGAAAGGAATGCATTCCCAGGGGTAGGTCTATAGATGGCCGCTCTGGGAGTGTCTGTCTTATGCAGTTGAGAAAAGGACTGAAATACACCCTGCTCTCCTGCCGTGCCCTCAGGCTTACTAGGATTGAGAAATTCCAGTCTGGTAGATTCTAGTCAGACCGGTTGTCTGCTCTCAAACCCTGTTTCCTGTTAAGATGTTCATCAAGACAATGCGTGCACAGCAGGACACAGACCCTCATCAGTAATTCTAATTTTGCCCTTGCCTTGTGATCTTTTATTGCCCTTTGAAGCATGTGATCTTTGTGACTTACTCCCTGTTCATACATCCCTTCCCCTTTCAAAATCCCTAATAAAAACTTGCTGGTTTTGTGGCTCGAGGTCGCCATCACGGTCCTACCAATATGTGATGACACCCCCAGAGGCCCAGCTGTAAAATTTCTCTCTTGTACTCTTTATTTCTCAGACCAGCCAACACTTAGGGAAAATAGAAAAGAACCTACGTTGAAATATTGGGAGCTGGTTCCTCCGATAACTTCGGAGGCTGAGGCACGAGAATTGCTTGAACCTGGGAGGTGGAGGTTGCAGTGAGCTGAGATTGCGCCATTGCTTTCCAGCCTGGGTGACAGAGTGAGACTTTGTCCCCACCTCCAAAAAAAAGTAACTGGCCCATGGGTTCTTTCTGCCACTCCACACATAAAGACCATGGCATTGCAGAAGAGAAAGAGTTTAATGGACACAAGGCCAGCTACAATATGCAGGAGACAGAGTTAGTACTCAAATCAGTCTCCCCAAAGGCCCATTGTTAGGGGTTTTTCAAAAGCAGCTTAGGGGAAGGGGTGGGGATGGCCAGGTAATGGGTGCTTGCTGCTGATTGGTTAGGGCAGAGATGAAATCATGGAGGCAGGGGATGGAAACTGTCCTCTTGAGCTGAATTGCTTCTGGGTGGGTTCTCAGAAGCCAGATGGTCAGGTTCAGGTGGAGCCATGGGTGTCAGACAGGAAATAAAAAAAAAAAAAAAACCTGAAAAGATATCTCAAAAGGCTAATCTGCAATACTGACGTTATTTGCAGGAATGACTGGCAATCATTTATGTCTACACCTTAGTAGAATTCAGATTCCTCTCCTCACCCAACCTGATGGCCTTTCATTAGTTTTACAAAAGCAGTTGAGTTTTGGGAGAAGGCTATTATCATTTAAACCATAAACTAAATGTCTTCCAAAGTTAGCTCAGCCCACAAGCCCAGGAATAATTAAGGGAAAGGCAAGATTGGGGGGTTGGTTTAAATCAGATCCCTTTCACTGCCATAAATTTCTCACTGTTATAATTTTTGCAAAAGTGGATTCAAAAAGATATGAAAAGTGTATTTCTTCTCTAGATAAGGCTGATGAGCTAACACAGATGGCCACCCCAATCGCCTGGCGAATTTAAGATGAACTATAAGCAAATGGTGCTGGAACACCCTCTCACTAGTAATTACGTGTCTTGAACACATGCATATGGCTGTACCTTCTTGGCTGTACAAAAGAATAAGATTACCTTTGCAGCCTCTTAGCTGATTGTGTCAGAGGCATTTGAACCAGAGCGACTCCATCTTGAACAGACGCTGGGTAAAATAGGCTGAGACCTACTAGGCTGCATTCCCAGGAGAACAGGCATTCTTAGTCACAGAATGAGATAGAGGTCAGCACAAGATACAGGTCACAAAACCCTTGCTGATAAAACAGGTTGTGGTAAAGAAGCCCACCAAAACTCACCAAAATCAAGATATTGACAAAAACGGCCTCTGGTCAACCTCACTGTTCATTATACACTAATTAGAATACATTAGTGTCAGAGGCATGTGAACCAGAGCAACTCCATCTTGAATGGGGCTAGGTAAAATGAGGCTGAAACCTACTGGGCTGCATTCCCAGACTGTTAAGGCATTCTAAGTCACAGGATGAGACAGAAGGTCAGGACAAGACACAGGTCATAAAGACCTTACTGATAAAACAGGTCGCAGTAAAGAAGCCAGAGAAAATCCACCAAAAACAAGATGATGACGAGAGTCACCTCTGGTCATCCTCACTTACCACACTCCCACCAGTGCCATGACAGTTTACAAATGCCATGGCAATGGCAGGAAGTTACTCTATATGGTCTAAAAAGGGGAAGCATGAAGAATCCACACTTTATATAGCACATCATCAAGAAATAACTGTAAAAAATGGGCAACCAGGAGCCCTTGGAGCTGCTCTGTCTATGGAGTAGCCATTCTTTGATTCCACTGCTTTCTTAACTTGCTTTCACTTTACTCTATGGACCTGCCTTGAATTCTTTCTTGGATCCAAGAACACTCTCTTGGGCTCTGGATTGGGACCCCTTTCCCGTAATATCTTCCTGGCAACCACAGAAGGGACTAGAGTGCAGAAACCCCCGACCCAAAGGCTAAGTGGTGGGGTCCTGTAACATTAGCATGCTAAGAGGCACTCCCTCCAGCGTCATGACAGTTCACAAATGCCATGGCAATGTCAGGAAGTTACCCTATATGGGTCTAAAAGGGGGAGGAACCTTCAGTTTGGGGAATTGCCCACTCCTTTCCTGGAAAACTTATCTACCCCTTGTTTAGTATATTATCAAGAAATAACTACAAGTATCCTTAGTCCAGCAGCCCATGCTGCTGCTCTGCCATGGAGTGGCCATTCTTTATTCCTTTACTTTTTTGGTGAAGGGACAAGGTCTAGTTCTATCACTCAGGCTGGAGAGCAGCCGCAGGATGTCAACTCACTGCAACCTCCGCCTCTCAGGCTAAAGTGATTCTCTTGCCTCAGCTTTCCGAGGAGCTGGGACTACAGATGCACACGACCACACCTGGCTAATTTTTATATTTTTTGTAGAGATGGGGTCTCTCCATGTTGCCCAGACTGGTCTTGAACTCTTGAGCTCAAGCGATCTGCCTGCCTCGGCCTCCCAAAGTGCCGGGATTACAGGCGTGAGCCACCACACATTCCTTCACTTTCTGACTCTTCCATGAGGCCCAAGAACCTTCTCTTGGGATCTGGATCAGGACTCCTTTCTGGTAACAAATTGCACGTGGTGCACATCACATGCTGATTGAATGCTTATTCTATAATAAAATTGTTTTCTCTATTTTTTCCTGTTTTTTGTTTGTTTTGTTTTTTCTCTATTCTGTTTTCTTTCTCCACTATTTTTGTAGAGAGGTTATCTGAGTAGGGAGGCGATTTTGTTTTCAATTCTAACACTCTCCCCAAAACTGGAAACCTTCCATGTTGGAAATGAGTACTTAAATGTTACCAAAACGTAAAAAAATGGTGGAGCAGTTTAAGCTGAGACCCAATCAAGAATTACTTGAAATTAACATAAAAATAAAGCAGAAAGCCGATTTGCCCAGGTATCTACAACTCCTTCCCCAGCCTTCCGGCCTAGGTAATACCCGGCTTGGCTACTGTGAAAAGGGAATACTTTGTTTGCACAAACTGCTGTTTCTTAAGGCCAACATCTGTAAAAACGTTCAAAGCCACTTTTAAAAAACTGTAACAATCCACCCCAGCTGCTCCCAGAAGATTCCTGAGCCCGCAACCCGCCACTCCAGCACCGCAGCCTGGCTTCTGCACCTGCGCGAGGAAACTATCTGGGCCCCACACGAGCCCTTCTGCCCCGCCCCGCGGCCACCTCGGCCTCCGCTCTGCGCCTGCGCTCGGATTGAGCTTTGACCCTTCAGGGAGCGCTGGGCCCTGCGTCACCGCCACCCGGCCTCCGCTCTGCGCCTGCGCAGGATCCTCTTGGTCCTATCGCGAGTGCTGCAGAGAATGGCGGGATTGGGAGCGCGTCCTGCCAGGCTTTGACCCGCTCCCTCCAACTGCACATGCAGCCGCTGCGGGGACGCCGGGGTTGGGGCTGGGGGCGGGGAAGGAGCGTCCGGGAGTAGGCCGTGCCCCCATGGATTCCAGAAACCCGCGGCCCGGAGTCGCGGGGCGTCCCGAGGGAGACCTGGCCCCTGGTGGGAGGCGGGCGCTCCTCGAGGGTGGGGAGTTGGCGGGAAGAGGACGAGGCCGCGCTCACCGGATTCAGACCCAGAAACCACTTCCTCCAGGCATCCCGGCAAGAAACGGGCTTCGGAGACGGCGGCCACCCCTCTCCCTGCTTAGGAGTGCACCCGCCCCAGCACCCGGGGCCTGAACGCAACGGAGCTCCAGAGCCCGCGAGTCCCAGAGCTCAGGATGCAGGATCCGTTCCTCTTGAGGCCTACCTGGGAATTCCGTGAACGTCAAGCCAAGGTGGGACCCTAGGGATTCGCTGACCCGGTTCTGGATCCACGCCAATTGCTTCTCATTTCAGAGAATATTGAGGTAGCCAAGGTTTTCCAGAAGCCTCGCCCACTGCATCTGTGCTCTCCTGCTCAGTGTTTCCTCCTCCAGCACCGAGCTCCGTGTGCAGCCTCCTCTCTACCTGAGATGTGACCTCACACCTCCGTTTGCTCCAGGACCAGCTCCAGCGGGTCCCCCTCCGCTTCTCTGCACCTGCAGCATCCCCTCCCTGCTGGGGTGCTCCCATTAGCATATTTAAGCACAAGCATACCTGACACCCCTGCTGGGAAACACAACCATAGATGTATGGAAAAACTCCTCAAGCTCAGACAATTAGAAAACCCCAAACGAGATTCATCTTCTGAAAAATACTCCTGCTGTGATAACAATGGCGGGTTCTAATGATAGGGAGAAAATTGCTTCTGCCACATTTCTGTTACCCGTTTGTTCCTGATGTTTCTCCCTAGTATTTGACGATTGACGTCATCCAAGAACCCTTATGGAAGAGGACCTGGTCGCTTGTTTGAACTGAGCTTTCTTAGGGAAGCGGAGCTTACTTAGGGAAGAGGAGCTTTTAATTTACTTTATAGAAATAACTCTGCGTGTAGTACTCCTAGAAGGTGGGAAATCTGAAACATGTAAATTTTCAGTATTTCTCTTCATATGACTTGCAGAAATGAACTCTTTCCTGTTCTTAGAGATCTTAAAGTTTCGTTGATACATTGAAAACAAAACTCACGTTTTCAATTATATACACACATGCCCATAAACATATACATACTTAACATACGTACATGTTTATATGAAATATCTCACATTTGCACGTATAGACATTATTGAGCAAAAATACCAGAAATAGCCAATGCTTTTGTTTTCTCAATAAAACAATGAAGTCCTTCAGGAACTTTCAAAGAGCTTTACTTACGCGTAATTTTGGAGTCACTCGCCTGCTCTAAAGAATGGGGAACACTCAGACTTGCAATGGGCAGAAAGGAAGTGCCCATGTATTGCCTTTGCTGTATTAGCCTGTGCCATAATTATCCAGCAATGAAAGAAATAGAGTTGTGATGCTTAAAATAGGATTGTGGATAAAAGAGAATTTATTATTCTACATTCACAGAATTTATGAATCTCTCCCAATGTCAAGATATTTCTAGCTCTCCTCTTTTTATCCAGCTCTGGAAAAAAGGGCAAAATCATTAAACTCAACTAGGATTCAAACCAAAATCATTAAACTCAACTAGGACTCAAACCATAAAGCACACTTAACTATGGGATCATATCAGTCAACTAGTTTCAGTTTAAATATCACTTGAATTATAAGCTCTACCTCTTTTCTCTTGTATATAGCTGACTCCTGTACATCCTTCACATTTCAAACAAGTTACTTGCTCTATTCCCAGCATCCATTGCTAGCACAACTCTTAAAATAGAGCACATTCTTGGTAAGTATTTGTTGAAAGAATTATCATTACCATGTGCTGGGCTATATGGGATGATGGATAGATGGGATGATTCAATATTTATTGAAATTAATAAGTCTGTGCTCTGCTTCTTCCAAACCACTTCCTACTCTATAAACAGGAACTCCTCCTATAGCTGTGAGTGAGGGGCAGATATCTACACATATAACTCACTTCGTGCTGGGTGTGGACAAGCCTGGTGTTATACAGGTCTGGGCCTCACAGGACAGCAGAGTGAAGTCATGACTAGCCAAGGCCATTAATTCCATTTTTAGAAGAGGAGACATTTATAAAGTATATAGGGTGACATAAGGTGACTTGTTTATAAGAGAATTTTGGGAACAAATGGTTCAGGGCACAATTATTTCATCTCTTGTTTCTACATTACTATCTGCAGGCCTATGAGATGAGAACTGCAGTCTTCAAAATGATGATCATGGGGTATCAAAGACAGCGAGTTATGATGAGTTATCCTCTACTCCCTACCACAGGAAATGGACCTATCTCATTTAAACTTTACTTCATTAAGGTCTAACAATGCAGGACTTTTCTTCTTAATTCTCAGTTCGCTAGAACAAACCCTTCTCTCAGCATTTCTGTTATTAAAGTTCACTGGAATGCTTAAATAAAAGAGGATCCCTACCTTCTATATATTGTAATTAAGCAACAAAGCTGACATCTTTCTAAAATACATATGTGGTAAAGCAGAATCAACATTGCACTAGGAGACTGGAAAAAAACATGAAGGTTTTTGATATATACTACTTATATAAACTTGAGCCATCTTTTTATTTCTCTCAACTTCCATATCCTCAACTGTAATATGGGGCTTAGTCTCTATAGCCAAAAACTGTTTGGGGCTACAAGGGATTAATTAATATGAGAGTCCTTGGATATTTCTAAAATACAATAAAAGTGCAAAAGATTATTATGGTTAAACTGTTTATTTAAATCTGCCACTTACTAGTTTTGTGACTTAATCATGTAACCTGACAACAATATAGTTAATAGTTATCAAACACTATGTGCCAGGCAGTGTTTAGTGTGCTTTAAACATAATAACTCATTTAAAGGTAAAAAAGAAGCAATGGACAACAAAAAAACCCTATGAACTAGATGTTATTGTCCTAATTTACACATTAGGAAACAGGCATGGGTTAAGTGACTTGCCTTGCCCAAGTCAGACAATTAATGAATGGCAGAGCAGGAAATCAAACCTGGGTAAGTTCCAGCATCCATAACTCTTAGTGAAAAATTCTATACAGCCATATCTGTAAAATAACAAAATACATTATCATTAAAGGAATATTAAATATGGATAAATAATGAGTATTCTACTGTATGTGATGTTTACATGATTAACCCCATGTATTAGTTCTCACACTACTATAAAGAAATGCCTGAGACTGGCCAGGTGCGGTGTCTCATGCCTGTAATCCCAGCACATTGGGAGGCCGAGGTGGGCAGATCACAAGGTCAGGAGATCAAGACCATCCTGGCTAACACGGTGAAACCCCGTCTCTACTAAAAATACAAAAAAATTAGCCGGGTGTGGTGGTGGGTGCCTGTAGTCCCAGCTACTCAGGGGGCTGAGGCAGGAGAATTGCATGAACTCGGGAGGCAGAGCTTGCAGTGAGTGGAGATCATGCCGCTGCACTCCAGCCTGGGCGACAGAGTGAGACTCCGTCTAAAAAAAAAAAAAAAAAAAAAGAAATGCCTGAGACTGAGTAATTTATAAAGAAAACAGGTTTAATTGGCTCATGGATCTGCAGGCTCTACAGGAAGCATAGCAGCTTTTGCTTCCGGGGAGGCCTCAAGAAACTTACGAACATGACAGAAGGCAAAAGGAAAGCAGGCACATCTTACATGGCTGGAGCAGGAGGCAGAGCGAGAGAGGGGAGGTGCTATATACACTTTTAAACAACCAGATCTCATGATAACTCACTCACTCTCGCAAGAACAGCACCAAGGGGATGATGCTAAACTATTCATGAGAACTCCACCCCCAGGATCCAGTCACCTCCCACCATGCCCCACCTTCAACACAGGATCACAATTTCACATGAGATTTGGTGGGGACACAGATCCAAACCATACAACCCCTAATCATGAAACGGACTCGTGTGCATTAATCAATATGTGTCATGCTTTCCAATAAGTAAGCACATATGTGGCTCATTCATTAATGTTCTAGAAGATGGATCACCTGATGATTAGATCAGTACCGAGCTTCATGACTTACAATGGGGCTATGTCCCAATAAACTCGTTGTAAGTAGAAAATGCATTTAATATGCCTAACTTACCAAATATCTTAGCCTAGCTGACCTAAAACATGCTCAGAACACTTACTTTAGCCTACAGTTGGGTAAAACCATCTAACAAGCATATTTTATAATAAAGTGTTGAATATCTCATGAAATTTATTGAATACTGTACTGAAAGTGAAAAATAAAATGGTTGTACAGGTACTCAAAGTACAATTTCTACTGAATACATATTGCTTTCACATCATCATAAAGTCAAAAAATCATTAAGCGGAGACGTTGTAAGCTGGGGACCGTCTATATATTTGTTAAAATGTTCTGCCATTAGCCATCAACCAAACAGAAAGTATTCAATTTCTCTGGATTGAAGATCTCTAAAACCAGGATCTCATAGCTCCAGATATCAAAGCAGACAGGCAGACAACTGGAGACACGTCTCCTGCAGAGAGAATCCTTGAGAGGGCATCAGAGTTCACTTGAGGCTTACTGAGGAGGGAAGAGACACACTGCAGAGGTTTAGCTTAGAAATTGATTTGACTTGGCTAGGAGTTGATTTGTTTTCAAGGAATAGAACCTGCTTTGGCTTGCTGCATAGAAAGGGGGTTTATTAGAAATATGTGTATTACACTTCCTAAAAAAAAAGTGTGACTGGACCTCAGAAGAGCTAGGATTTAGAAAGTAATAACTCCCAATAAACAAGACAGTTCTTTGTCCATCCTTGTTTCTAGAGATTCCTGATCTCTTTCTTCCTCTGTTTCTCTGTGATTCTCCTCCTCATTCTTTTCTCTCTGTGCAGACAAGCTTTCTCTGATCCCATTGCATATGACTCAAACCTGGCCACCTCGACCCTGGCTTTTTCTTGCAAATGTCAAACAGAGACTGAATAGTAAATCTCTAAGTCTATATTTGCAGGAAACAGATTCTGATAGGTCCAGCTGTGGCCTAAGCCTTCACTTTGATCTAATCATCTTAATGCCAGCCAGCGTCACTACACCTGTCATCCACTCAGCAAAGCATGAGGCAGGAGACTCTATGGAAGCAGCCAGGCTAGACAGGCAAAGGGAATAATAAAAAATTGTGCAGTACAAATACACAGCACCATGCCCTTAGCATTTCTAACTTTGCAAGGGTGTCTCGAGACCCAGGATTAACATGAAATGCCACACAGGGCTAGTTAAGCTTAAAACTAGTCCATGGGGTCTCACTTACCTGAAGAGGCAGCCAAAAGTCCTGACAGCATTGTGTATCCTCCAGCATGGCTGCCAGCCAGTCATCTGAAGATGACATCATGTATATCAAGGAAGGAACTAGCCAGTAACTCCTAGAAATGTGTGTTTATATTTTTCCTGTTCTTAACGAAAAGGAAACAGAAAAGAATTTACTGGGTTGATATTTAAATATATCTCTCATAGACCCCAGTAATTTGATGCGTATGGAAGTACTCACTTACTCAAGATTTTAAGACAAGATGGTAAGTATTTATTGTTCTCCTGTCATGCTTATTCACATCTCCTGAAGAAAAGGCATACAAATCTCATCCTTGAAACGCCAAGAGGCTTAGAATTCCAAGAGGTAATTTCAAAAATGTTGACTGTGAACCTACTATGTACAGTGAAGAGTTGGGCTAGGTTACTGGGACACAAGAGTTGAGCAATAAACTATTTTTCCAGGTGTTCAGCATTGAAAAGGTTAGAAATGCTCACTTTAACTCTAACACAAGGCACAGCTTAATGTGTGGTACAGTCAAAAGGTTAAACAGTATGTAGAAATTAAGGAGAGAACAATTCTGACTTGTATCTATAAAGGCTTTATCGATGTATTCATTATTTCAAATCATCTTTTAGGCTCAGCTCTGAAAACAAAATATGATGCTTGCATGAAGGACATCACTGATGGCCTGGTTGTATGGTCCTGAATGGGAGCATGACACTTGGGGAAACCTGTTTACAGCGTGGTGCGCAGCTGACATTTTCTCCTAACTCAAATTAATTTCAACCCTGCGTTAATCAAGGTTTATCTTGGTTATATAAACATATTTCTCTTTGATGCAAGAAAATACTAATAGCATTAGAATAAAATCAGAATAATGACAAATGTAAACTATGCCATTCATCCCAGTGAAAAATGACACACCAGGGAATAATACTGATGTTGTTTTCTTAACAAAAAACGTTTGAGTTAAAAAGAGGATAAAAAGAATATACAGGAATGTAAATAATTTAATCATGATCAGGACTAACACCATTGTCAATTTAACCTATTGGCAGCATTTTGGACACAAATTCAGTCTGTAGTAATTACATCTTTAAATAAGCAGTATCCATGCCAAAAACTAGTGTCCCGTGGTCTTGTGGTCAGTGATTATGAATATATCACTGAAGCCTGTGAAAAAGTTCTTCCTGCCACATGTCCTAATCATTAGCAAATATGTGTTTTCTTTTGCCTACTTGAAAGTGGGGAGGGGGAATCTGGTCTGGATGCAAAGGTATTCCCTTTACAGAAAAATCACAGTTTTACATCATGTATCAGAAGTAATGCGGCTGGGTGCAGTGGCTCACATCTGTAATCCCAGCACCTTGGGAGGCCAAGGCGGGTGAATCACACGGTCAGATTGAGACCATCCTGGCTAACATGGTGAAACCCCATCTCTACTAAAAATACAAAAAATTAGCCGGGCGTGGTGGTGGGCGCCTGAAGTCCCAGCTACTTGGGAGTCTGAGGCAGGAGAATGGCGTGAACCCGGGAGGCGGAGCTTGCAGTGAGTGGAGATCGCACCACTGCACTCCATCCAGCTTGGGTGACAGAGTGAGACACCATCTCAACAAAAAAATCAAAAAAGTAATGCTTACATTTATAAAATCACTTTCAGGGAATGTCCACTCTCATAGTTCAAATGGTTATACATCTCAAGCTTGAAATGATTTATTCCCACTTGATTTAATATTTTCTGGAATATTTCAAATGGATTTTTAAGTTCTCATGCACACAGCTTGTTGTTAAATTATGTAAAGGTGTCGCATTGTCATGAAATGCCCAAGTTTGAGGAGGGTATTGAAATGACGCCAATATAAATTACCATAGCAACAAACACATAAATTCATAGCCCAACTTATCCTCTAGGTGCTGAAATCTTTTCCAGCTCTCCAAAGCTCAGGCACAATGCAAATCAAACATTTAGCTGCTGAGAGACTTGGAGTCCAGGTATTCATCAACTCTGACTGCTATTGAATCATTAGGAATACTCAATAATAAATAACAAAAGCCATTTCTTTTAAACTTTCCAGGTGTTAAAAAGCCAGAGATTGTGCACAGTAATTTCACCTGCATTGCATATCTCTATGTCTGTCATACATAGGCTACATTTTGATAATTGATTGTATAAGAAAGAGAAGTCCGCATCCTAGGAAGTGATGTTCTCCTTCACTTCTAAATTTCTTTCAGTCTTGCTCACAGCAATGACATCTTTGTCTCCTAGTAATTAATATGAATCGAAGCAGAGTGAGAAGACAGACTCCAAAAAAAAGGAGATATCACCAGCACCATGAGCAAAATATGTAACTAAAAATATATGAGGAAAATATATGAGGCACCAGGAGAATATGCTTTATCTTGTCCTTGTTTGACAGGCACATAAATCTCTCATCGCTGCTCTCATCCAAAACCAAGAGCTAAAAATATGAGGTGGCACCTGTGTTCTTAAACAGTGTTTTATGATGACAACAGCTTTCAAGGGAACAGTGTATTTTTGGTTGAGCATACTGTGCTGTCCCTTCAGACAACAGAAAACTTAGGATCTAGATTTGATTCCAATTGGAAAGTTTTGTAAAGAGCATGTCCTAAGTTCAGCCTTCTCTTTGTGCTTGTAAACAAGGTTATGATATAAATTATCCACTCAAATGTCTCTTTCCCCAGAATTTATCCTGCATCAGCTTTCCAAGCCTTTTGGTGCCTGAGAACCAGGGTAATGGAAGCTCAAAATGTCAGACACTCCTTTTCCCCAAACACACAAATTCTCTTGAATCTTCAAGCAGGAATTTTGATTTAAAACAATAATGTTTCAATATCCTTATTTCTTCAAAAAATTTTTAGAAGAAAATATTTAAAGTGAAAGGCTACATAAAGGATTCATTCATTTTATATTTATATATATATATATTCCATTATGTAGTTTTATATATATATATATATATATATATATATATATATATATATGGGTTTTTTTTTCATACAGGGTCTGGCTTTGTCACCCAGGCAGGAGTGCAGTAGCAGGATCTCAGTTTATTGCAACCTCTGCCGCCTGAGTTCAGACAACCCTCCCACCTCAGCCTCCCACTTAGTTGGGACTACAGGCATGCATCATCATGCCTGCTAATTTTTGTATTTTCTGCAGAGACAGCATTTCGTCAAGTCACCTAGACTGGTCTCCAACTCCTGGGCTCAAGTGATCCACTCACCTCAACCTCCCAAAGTGCTGGGGTTAGAAGCGTGAGCCACCATGACCATCCCATCAAATATTTTTTTGAGCTCATGATACATGTTCACAATCTTGTAGACACTGGGGATTCAGAAGTGCATAAACTCTAGGTTCTACCCTCACTGTCCTCACTTTTATAGAGAAAATAAAGCAGAAATAGGGGGATCAGTCAGGAGGCTGTTGTGTAATTCAGTCAAGAGACATAATGGTGGTTTGGACCAGGTAGCATTGACGTCACCAGAATTGATCAGATTCCGGTTATTTAAAAGTAGAGCTGATGGGATTTACTGATAGACTTGCTGTCAGTTATAAGAAAAAGAGAAGATTCAAGAACAATTGCAAAGATTTTGGCCTGAGCAACTGCATGAATGATGGTGCCATTTAATGAGATAAAACTGTAATAAATGCACTAGGAAGATGAGGATTAATTTTGGATGTGCTCAATTTGAGAAATATTTCATACATCCAATAGAAAATATCAAGAAGAAATTTGGATATATGACTCTAGAGTCAGAGGGATGCCTCCGGCTGGATATATACATTTGAGAAACATTGGTGTATAGATGATGTTTAAAGCCACAAGACTCCATGAGAATGTAGATGGAGAAGAGGTCCAAGACTGAGCCTGGGCGCTCTCTGGCATTGATACTTGGGGAAATAAAGAAAAACTACTAAAGAGGCATGAGGAGGGATCCAAGAGGAAAAAATATTCCTCAAGGGTGGGACTGATGAGATGAGGCAGATGGTTTGAGTGTAACGCATCACCATAGTCATGATGTGCATGCACGTTTGTGCCATCAGCCGATGGAACAGAGCAAAAGCACTGGGCTTGGGAACAGTGTCTCAAGCATATAATCATACTTTCTGGGAACTATTGAGTCACTGAGAGATAACAAAATAACAGCACAGAAAGGAACAAACAAGTGATAAGATCTCAGCCTCATATACCAGCTTCCTTTGCATACACCTCCATTCCACTAGGGAACATAATATATCTTTTAAAACATGGCATATGTGGTGGAATAATATTTTTTAATGGGAGCTCATGTATTAAATTTTATCCTGTAATTTTTCTTCCCATTTAGGAAACAGCTAGAGTATTGCATGTTTATTGCTTCAGGGAAGATAAGGCATGATGGAAAAAGAAAAACAACAGTTTTATTTTTGCTTTTGCTTTTTACTTTGGGGATTCAAAAAATTGAAGAAGCAACACTTCCAAACTGTTCTTATGAGGCTAACATTAGTCCAATACCAAAGACAGACAATGATACTACGAGAAAACAAAATTACAGGCCAATATCCCTCAGAAACAGAGAGAAAAAAATCCTCAACAAAACGCTAGCAAATGATATTGAATGGCATATTAAAAGGATCATTCACCATGACCAAGTGAAATTTGTTACTGAGATGCAAAGGTTTTTCAACATATGCAAACCAATTAATGTGATATACTGTATTAACAGAATGAAAGATAAAAATCACATGATCACCTCAGTGCAGAAAAAAAATGTGACAAAATTCAACTCTTTTATAATAAAAACTCTCAACAAAATAGGTACAGAAGGAATTTAGGCCGGGCGAAGTAGCTCACACCTGTAATCCCAACACTTTGGGAGGCTGAGGCTGCTGGATCATTTGAGGTCAGGAGTTTGGGACCAGCCTGGCCAACATGGCAAAACCCCATCTCTAGTAAAAGTACAAAAATTAGCTGGGCCTGGTGGCACACACCTGTAATCCCAACTACTTGGGAAACCAAGGCAGGAGAATTGTTTGAACCCAGGAGGCAGAGGTTGCAGTAAGCTGAGATCAAGCCACTGCATTCCAGCCTGGATGACAGAGTGATACTCTGCTCTCACCCGAAAAAAGGAATTTACTTAACATAATAAAGGCTATATATGAATAGCAACTAACAACTAACATCGTACTCATTGGTGAAAACCTGAAAGCTTTTCCTCTAACATCCAGAACAAAGCAAGGATGCCCACTCTTAACACTTGTATTAAACATAGTATTGGAAGCTTTAGCCACAGCAATTAGTCAAGAAAAATAAACAAAGACATGCAAATCACAAAGGAAGAAGTAAAATGATCTCTGTTGGCAGATGACACATGGCAAGAACTCAAATGACTACACAAAAAAGTTCTGTTAGAATGAATAAGTAAATTCCTTCAATAAAATTGCAAATTACAAAATGAACATACAACTATCAGTTCCACTTCTATCCACTAACAAGAAACTATCCAAAAAGGAAATTAGAGAAAGAATACTATTTACAATAGCATCAAAAACGAATGAAATACACAGGAATAAATTTAGCCAAAGTGGTGAAAAACTTGTATACTGAAAACTACAAAACTACAAACATTAAATAAAACTTTTTATTTGCAAAATAGAAACAAATATTTCATTCATTTGGAGAGCTACTGTGAAGATTTTATGAAAACAAATGGGGACTTAGAAAGGTTCTTGAAATACATCAAGTGCATAATTAATGTCAGTTATACATCAAGTGCAAAATTAATGTCAGCTATTATTACACACCAGATCTTTTCACCTCTATCTCATACGGTCTCCCTGAAAGATAGGTATGGGGGTCAAGGTTTTAGCTTCAGAAAATCTAGAACCCAATGAAATGAAGCTTGAAATATATGCTAGGGCAACAAAAAGAAGGTAGATATTCCACTGTCTCTTTACACTGATAAGTGTCTATTACTAACCAGACACCATGTAGGATTTTATATAAAACTCAATTCCTACACTCTAATCCAGTTGATTAAATAAATAAAACAATTTTCTATTTTTCCCATTATAGGTCAGTTCGGCACATAACACTTCAATAAGCAGACACAAACTCTATTATAGTATAGCTTTTCCTACTCTTTTTAGAAGTGCCCAACAACATTCTTCAGGCAAAAAATGGAAATATTAGTGGGAGGAAAGTAAGTACACAGAGCTCACCAGGCAAAGTGCTGGCTCCTTTGGGATGAATTTTCCCTCAGCTGAAAGGCAGGTGAAAACACAAGCCTTCTGGAAAATTTATTTTTTCTTGGTGAAAAGATCAGGCTCCATGACTTGAATGCAGAGAACAGCGGTGGAATGAGGTAGCCTTGAGGCTGTCGGTGCAGGGATAGTGTATTAGTCCATTCTTGCATTGCTATAAAGAACTACCTGAGACTGGGTAATTTATGAAGAAAGAGGTTTAATTGGCTCATGGTTCTGCAGGCTTTATAGGAAGCATGGCTGGGGAGGCCTCAGGAAACTTACAATCATCTGTGGAAGGCAAAGAGGAAGCAGGTATGTCATATATGGCTGGAGCAGGAGAAAGAGGGAGAGTGCAGAGGTGCTACACACTTTTAAACAACCAGATTTCATGAGAACTCACTTGCTATCACAACACTTTTAAACAACCAGATCTCATGAGAACTCACTCACTATCACAAGAATAGCCAGGGAGAAATCCACCCCCATGATCTAATCACCTCCCAACAAGCCCTTCCTCCAACACTGCAGATTACAATTCAACATGAGATCTGGGTGGCAATACAAATCCAAACCATGTCAGATAGGCCTTCACTATATACAATGGGTGGGCAAAATGGGCTTAAAAGTCGAAGAATTAAGGCTTTGGTTCTTATAATAAACTCGGATACTCTTTTGCCACTCTCATGCAGTGCCATTCACCACCCAGGCTTTGAGTCAGAGTCCAGCACAGTAGCTCACTTTGATCTCTGAGTGAACAATGGCTTCGTCTCATTTGAGGAGGAGGGTATATTTGAACCTGTGGAACACAACAGAGGGATCATCTTCCTGAAGTGGTAAGGATGGCCTTAGCCAAGGTTGTCATTGGTGACGAAAGCCTGTGTTTGCTTTGATTCTGCAGGGACTTTACCTTTCCCCTTTTCCTGGGGAAAAAACTTTCTCACTTATGTGGGAAACTAATATTGTAATTCAATACCAGCACCTGGGGAGGGGGCCTAAGTAGCAAGATTTTAAATGTGGAAGGAGGCCCCCTGCCTAGAAAAGCAATTCCCATTTGTTCACAAATGGAGAGGGGAAAAAAGCCTCCTTGAGTCTGGGAAAAGTAGACGTTTTCAAACTATATCTGGAAGCTAGGGTAAAGCTGTAAATAGCTCCTGGGAAGAGAATGTGACTCTACATTCACTTATAAGTAAGTGGGAGTGGAAACCCAGAGCAGGTCTCATAAATGCAGGAAGCTGGAAATGTTTGGAGCTTCCTTTGGCAACAACTGACTAAAGAAAATGTGGGATATTTTCTTGTACCTGGGTCCCTGGAGCTTCCTCTTGTGCGGCCTGTTCTCCAGACTTCTGGTTGATTCTTGGAGCCACCTGATGCTCTCCTGGTTACTTTTCTTATTGCTTGAGATAGCCAGAGATGATTTCTGTTGCTTGGACCAAAGAAGCTTATTGCTTAGAGCAAATACTTCTATCATTTGCTTAAAATAAAAATATCCCCAGTCCTAAATCTTTATTAGACATTTCATGGCTCAAATATCTCATGGAAGTATGGCAAATTGAATTATCAACATGCTAATAAACTAGCCCTAAAACCCTGAAAAGCAAACACAGAATCGGCACAGAAGCCATTGCAATCTAATATGCCACCCACAGGAATGAGCTGGCCCTGTCGGAGTCTTAGAGGGATGTACTGTCCTAGAATGTTCACGGTCCCAGTTCTCACTGACAGAGATGTGGCTCTATCTCATCATGGAGCCAGGAGTAGCCACCATTATGCACATGGTAAACACCACCAGCCAAGGACAAAGTCTCCGCCCCCTCCCCTTCCAGAGAGAGCAGTTGCCTTGACCCTGGGTCTTGTCTGTCACCATCAAATATTAGTCTGCTCCTCAGCAAATTACATAACTTCCTTAAGCCTCAGTCCTTCATCTGTAATGAAGACCCATGCCAGACCCTCCCTCACAGGGGCAGGCTGTGAATATTAAAGATGATTATAATGCAGAACTTCATGTTGGCCCAGATATGTTAAGTGATAAGTTAATGTAATGTTAACATTATTATAATTTTGGTTATTAAGGAGCACCATAGCATAGTGGTTATAAAAACAGGGTCTGGAGTTAGAGTTCTCATGCTTAAATCTTGAGTTTCCTCTTACAAACTGGGTGAGTTTGGACATGTCTCCTAATCGCTTTGTATCTCAGTTACCACATCTGTATTCCAACAACTCCTGGGTATTTATCCTAGAGAAAGTAAAACTTCTGTTCACACATAAACCTGTGCACAAATGTTCATAGCTGTCTTAATTATAATAGCCAGAAGCCAGAAATAACCCAAATGTCTTTCAAAAGGTGAAAATGTTACCAACACACCAGGGGTTCCATCTAGATCCTGTTGCTGGCTGCACAGAAAGCCAATCACCGAGACCAGGAGTATTTCCAAGGAAGAAGGCTTTAATTGGGTGCTAGAAGGCTTTAATCAGGTGCTCCAAGGAAATGGGAGATCATTCTCAAATCTATCTCCTCAACCAACTAAAATTAAGGGTTCATATAGCAAGGAAGGTATGCCACCATGTACAGGAAAACAGGAATTAGGGAGGGGTAAGGAAGAGGAGTTGGTCAACAGGAAGCAGGCAGTCAGTGAGGAAGTCATGACGGGTGAGGGGCTTGGCATCTCATTGTGCAGGTGCAGTGACCTGGTGAGTTTCAGCTCCTTGATACTCTCTGGGAGGCCTGATGGTCAGTTTCCTGAAAAAAAAAATCAGATAGGAAAAATGTAACTTTCTCACATTTCAAGACTGGAAGGTTCCACTTCTACATTTATTCAAAAGAAATCATAAATAAACCATCAGTTCTATGGGACAATTGGGCTGGTTTCAAAAGGACAAGTAAGCTGTGGTACATCCTTAGGGTGGAATACTCACTTAGCAAGAAAAAGAAATGAACTATTGATAAACAAATTGAATGGATCACAAGAGTATGATGGTGAATGAAGAAAAGCAATTGAGAGGTCATGTACCATCTCATGTGAATGAACAAGTTATCATGATGAAGCGTAGGAGGCAGAGCTGGGGAGAAGATGAAACTGTGAGGAGGCAGCGTAAGGGGGTTTTTTTAGGAGGATGGGATATTTTTGTTTCCTGTTTGGGGGCAGTGGTTAAGTGAATCTATATGGGTGATAAAATTTCCTACAACTATTCACCAAAAAATAAATAAATAAATAAATGCATGTAAAAACTGGTAAAATCTGAATAAATTAGTAGTGTTGTACCAACATTAATTTTCTGGTTTGTTTTGATAATTGTATTATGGTGATGTAAGATGTTATCACTGGAGGAAGCAGAGGGAAGTGTACCCAGGAACTCTCAGGGCTATTTTTACTTTTAGGTGAGTCTAAAATTATTTCACAATAAAATAAAATGAAATAGCACCCATGTAGGATTGAACTCCATTATTCAGTAAATGGATGGTGCATGGTGGGATGTATATTTCTTGCGATTGGAGTAGACATTTATAGGTAACCAAGAGGAACCTAGAACTATCCATGTGATAATGAATTAGAGTTGGGAACATCAACATGAATTTGTTTACCTTAACAGAGATGACTACATATGGAAATAGCTATAGATACATGTATATGCATGGGTTAGTATACACACATATATTTCCTTGCTCAGTTAGCTAAAAGGGCCTAAAATAAATGATTCATATATATATATATATATATATATATAATTTTTTAAAGCAGGCACAGTGGTGCATCCCTGTATTGATGTTGGTAGATCACTTGAGCCCAGGAGTTTCAGTCTGTAGTACACTATGATCACATCTGTTAATGGCCACTGCACTCTAGCCCTGGCAACATAGCAAGACCCTGTCTCTAAAAAATAAAAATAAAAAATGTTATCCAGTAGCAATGAGCACGCCTAGTCAGATTTTGGTTTCTAATGTCATTCTCCAATAATAGGAGCCAAGATTCTTTGGAGAAATGTTGATAATAAATGTTTATGAGTTTATACTGATAGAAATAAATGATTGAATAAATTCATAAATGAGGGAGAAGGGACAAATCTTCCATGCAACAAGAATCCCAAATAATTTGCATGGATATTCTGCCTTCAACCAGTGAAAGCAGGAGAAAAAAGAGTAACTTTACAGTGGAGAAAACCTGGCAAACACTACCTCACCCAGGTAATCAAAGTCAGTATCTATGGTCTCTCTCCCAAAACACCATCATCCCCCCTCATGTAATCATGAGAAAAACATCAGACGAATTTCAGCAGTAAGGGGGTTGGCATCCTACAAAATACCTTTTTGAAGAATTCCTCAAACTGTCAAAGTCATCAAAAATAAGGAAAGCTGGAGAACTGCCATAGCCAAGTGGAACCTAAGGAGACCTAAGCACGTGCCACATAACATCTAAAATGGGATCATGGACTGGGAAAGGGACATCAGGTGAAAACCTAGAAAATTGGAACAAATTCTGGACTTGATAACAATGTGTCAATATTGGTTCATTAATTGTAATAAGTATACCATACTAGCAAGATGTTAATAATAGGGGAACTGAGTGTGGTGTATATGGGATTCCATGTGAAAGGATTACATTAATGAACAGCTTGGTGTAGGATGGATATCTAATGGCAAAGCTTCCTTCTGGAGGAGAGGATAACTAGAGAATTTAGAATGCCTGGGGTGGTGGGAGGGGAGCATCTCTAAGGTTGGAGCTCAGAGGTAGAAATGGAGGAGGCGAAGAAAACCAAGCTAAAAATGAGAAACTCTACACAATTCAATAAAATACAGTCAACTACCTAAATCTTGAATATGTGTCTCCTTAAGTCAGTTTCCAGTGTAATCTGGGAGGGCTGGACTCTGCAACTGGAAGGATCTGAGAAAAAACAAAGTGCAGAGGGATCTAGGTGGGGAGGCCCGCTGTGAGTAGCAGGCACTGCTCCTTAAGCTTTGGGGTGGTTCTTACCCTCAGCCCTCTTGAGTTGTCCACAGGCATGCACTGAGGAGCACTCCAAGGGAAGCGCCTGCAGATCTCCCAGCTTCCCTCTCTCAGCTCTCCTCTCATGGGCACCTAGTGGTGCAAACTCCAACTACCTAGTCTCCTGGGACTTTCAGCTCCACCTCCTCCAGCCAGGAAATCTTAGGCTTCATCCCGCATCTGTCCTGAAAACTCTCTCAAAGCACTTAGAGTGCAACTGTAGGTTTCATGTTTGTTTCTGCCTCTCAGGGATCACTCTGTTCTGTTGCCTGGTGTACAATGTTTTGAAAATACATTGCTTCATACTTTTGTCCATTTTATTTTACTTGTTGTTTCTGATGAGAAGATAAATCCAGTCCCCATTATCTCATTCAAAAATGCAAGTTAAGTCAGTTATTTTAGTTGTATAATATTCCATCACATTGTTTCTAGTCTGGGCTATTATTAATAAATCTGCTATGGAGATAAATGCACATGTCTTGTGCTGGGCATATATGTTCATTTCTCTTGAGTGTATACCTAGGAGTGTAATTACTGGATTACAAGGTAAGTGTAGGTTTAGCTTCCATAGATCCTGACCAAAGCAGCTCTACCTCCAAAGTGATTGCATCTCAACACACTATTGACTTTAGCTCATCAAGAGTGTTTATTACGGAAAGGTTTTTTCTCCTGACTCTAAACTGCAGTGGCCATTGTTCTTGTTAAAATATTGTATATCACAGCTATTACTCTTAGCTGACTGCAAAGTAGCCTGGATACCATCTATGCTGTGTGAGTCAGAGGAGGGAAGCCTGCCCAACCATTCTTCATTACTTGATCTCAATGGAAATCCTGATAATTCTGCCTGAGCAATCGATCTTTTCCTCACCACTTTATTTTGAGTTTCTATCCTATTTCTGTGTCCCCAAATGTCCATTCTTATGGCCTCTGCTTTGCTTCAGAGAGTAAATATCCTTTAAAAAAGAAACAAAAAATAAAGGAAAAGAAATCCACAAACACAGTGTTTGGGATTCAGTCTTTACAGCTTCCCTACTTTGTAAAAATATCTATCAAAATTCTAATAATCCTCTCGCAAATGACCCTGAGTTTATATGTTTGGGGTACTCGCTGCAACTCTCTGGGGGGTCTGCATTTTCTGAAAGGGTACTGCATGCATCCACCTGCACACTTAAGTCACGCATAATGGAACAAAGTGTGCTTTTTCAGGCTCCCCTGTTGCACTGTTGGCTGAGAGCAGGGACCTTAATTGGTTTTAAAACAGTCAAATTTAAGACATGCTGTGTCTTCCTTTTCAGAGATCAATCTAAGCACTTTCATAGAACCATGAAAATGCTCCTTGGGGTGAAATAAAGTTAACAGAAAAATCTAAATATTCTCTCCAAATAGCTCAAGTTCATCTTTGTTTCTAATGTTCCAAAGAGAAAAACGACCCTCTGGTTTGACAGAGACTAAAATATGCTAAAATATGTCAATACTTTGAACTTTAGCAGAAAGAATGCTGGTGTGCATTTGTTTAGTTTTGTTGCCAAGCAGAGCTGCGAGAATTGCCGTGAGTCTGGCCCTGGAATATAAGATGCTGCATAGCTGTGTACTATGGGACATTATCTTCTACAGGGAGCTCAGTAGCTGCAAATTTCATAGCAGCCTAGGTAGGCTGGGGGCTGGAGCAAAACTATAGACACAGGTTCATTGTCCTTCTCAGAAAGCAGAAATAATGTAGAGGTCTCCTGAAGACAAAATTATGAAACAGTCTGTACATTAGCCACTGCTCTCCTATGGGCCTTACCATAATTAATCATCATGATTTTTAATGACTGTCATCTGTAACTCCAATACTTTGGGAGGCCAATGTGGGAGGGTTGCTTGAAGCCAGGAGTTCCAGACCAGCCTGGACAACATAGTGAGACCCCATTTCTACAAAAAATTACAAGAATTAGCCAGGCATGGTGACACATGCCTGTAGTCCCTGTTACTCCAGAGGCTGAGGCAGGAGGATTGCTTGAGCCTAGGAGTTTGAGGCTTCATGGGCTATGGTGGTACTACCACACTCTAGCCTGGGTGACAACCCCTGTATCCAAATAATAATAAGAATGATGACGATGATGACTTCAAGTAGGCATTAGAGAGGCCCCTCTCCCATCTAGGTACCTATTATAGCTTCCTTGTCTCTCCCTCTACATTTGTCAGTCAAATGGTAAACTATTTTAAATCATGATACAATGCTGAAAATGGGCCCACAGTCTCACATATTCTATATTTTTTAAGGGAATGGGTATCAAATATGTGGACAGGACATTGCCATCAACACTGTAGAGGCTGAAGAAGAAATGAGAGAGGCAGGTCTTATTTAACCAGAGGACTTTTCCATGACTGGCATGTCCCTACCTGACAGTGTCCCTGAGTGACCCTAATGACAGGAAATGAGCATTTCGGCCCGGCATCAAGTGCTGCTGCTGCAACAGATCAGCAGGGCACAGTGGTTGTGAGCTGTAGGGGAAAGAAGTGAGGCCAGCATAGTCACACAGCTGTCCATGACAAGGACAATGCTTTAGGATGAAGCATCTTCCAAGAAGGGTTCGACAGAAAGAGGTGGACACAACAGCTGCAAGACCAGCTGTCCCGGGAGGATGTCCCTTCTTGCAACTGGACACCCATTCCCGCAGGAAAGCTGTGCTGTTTCCAACACATCGCCATCCCCACTGTTACCCACGGCTTCCATCAGCCGCATGCATGGAGCTGTTGTTAGCTTGTAAGTTCTCCCTGTGCTGCAGCCCCTGAGGCCTTGATGGAGACAGGGGACCTGAGGGCTCTACTCAGAGGAGAAGTCAGTTGCCAGGTGGGTCCTAAAGCTGGGGTGGCCAGCTTTGATTCTGAGCTTCATGGAATACCTGAGAATTCTCCAGGCTCCAGAATGAGTTTGAGGAAAGGAATTGCCTGTACTGACCTACCCCTATTAAAAACAGAAATTGGGGTCTGTTATACCAAAGTCCCTAAGGAGACAAGCTCCAGAAGCTATAATACTCATGACTGGCATGGCTCATGTGGAAAGGACTTAGGAGTTCCGAGGAGAGAGAGTGTGAGAGGATGGAAGAAGCCACCTGGAGACACTGGGTGTAAAAGGTATAACCATGGGTTCCTTTTTAGTCAATTCTTAGTGCGAACCATGAAATAGGCGGCAAGGGTTCCTGAGATTATAAAATGAGCTGCTTGACCCCTAGATAGTGAAACCCACCCACCTGTCCATAGAACTGGTGTTTAATGGTTTCTTTGGTTTTTTGGTTTGGGGTTTTATTTTATTTTTTTTTGAAACAGAGTCTTGCTCTGTTGCCCAGGATGGAGTGCAGTGGCATGATCTCAGCTCACTACAACTTCTACCTCCCAGGTTCAAGTGATTCTTTGCCTCAGCCTCCCAAGTAGCTGGGATCAGAGGCACGCACCACCATGCCCAGCTAATTTTTATATTTTTAGTAGAAATAGCGTTTCACCATGTTGGTTAGGCTGGTCTCAAACTCCTGACCTCAAGCAATTCACCCGCCTAGGCCTTCCAAAGTGCTGAGATTGCAGGCTTGAGCCGATGTGCCCGGCCTAATGGTTTCTTTGAATAAAGATAGAAACTGATCCTCTCAGTCTTGAAATTTGAGAAAGTTCCATTTGTCTCATCTGAGTTCCTTTCTCAGGAAACAAACCATCAGGCCTCCCAGGGAGTATCAAGGCAGTGAAACTCACCAGGTTACTGCACTTGGACAATGACACACCAGACCCCTCACCCATCATGACTGTCTAACCAGACACCTGCTTCCAGTTGATCAACTCCCCTTCCTTCCCTGTCCCTCATTCCTGTTTACCACATATGGTTACATCTCTTCCCTGCTACATAAACCCCTGATTTTAGTTGGTCAGGGAGAGGGAATTGAGACTGAGCTCCCATCTCCTCCACTGCAGCATCTGAATAAAGCCTTCTTTCCTGACAATACGCATGGTCTCAGTGATTGCCTTTCTGTGCAGTGAGTAGCAGGACCTAGACTGAACATCTGATGTTTTGGTAACAGTAGGACATGTCAAAAGATTGTGAATTTCATTCCGCAGCATTAGCTCATTGCCCTCCTAATACCTCTATCTGGCCAGGCGCAGTGGCTATGCCTGTAATCTCAGCTCTTTGGGAGGCTGAGGTGGGTGGATCATGAGGTCAGGGGTTTGAGACCAGCCTGACCAACATGGTGAAACCCCGTCTCTATGGAAAATACAAAAATTATCCGGGAGTGGTGGTGTGCACCTGTAATCCCAGCTACTCAGGAGGCTAAGGCAGGAGAATCATTTGAACCCAGGAGGCTGAGTTTGCAGTGAGCTGAGATCACGCCACTGCACTCCAGCCTGGGTGACTGTGCAAGACTCTGTCTCAAAAAAAAAAAAAAAGGGGCAGTTTTGGAGACAGACGCAGTTACCACCCAACACTGGTAGCCCCTCTGTGCTGAGTGTGGCCCTGGACTCCAGTCTCTGGCTCCAGCTCAGGAGTGAGTCCCACTGGCCAATCAGAGCACCCCATCTCCCTGAACATGGTGATTGGTTCAGGGATGGTCATGTAACCAAAGCTGAGCCAAAAAGATTTCATCCAGGAATGTTTGCTAAAACTGTGGGTGGAGACTAAATATATCAGACCCCCCAAAAAATTCTGAAACAAATTATTGTTAACTATAGCCACCCTATTTTTATGCCTGTATCAAAGCATCACATGTACTTCCATAAATATATAAGTATTATGAGTCCATAATACTTAAATTTTTTTTAAATCCCTGATACAGAAATTTTGAGTATTACATCAGATGCTCATCCTGATAATATTTAAAGGGTAAGGGTACTTCAGTTAGCATAACAGTAGTTCATTGTAGACTGGTTTTTACTAAACACTACATTGTGTTATCAAAATGAATAAAAATATGCAGTTTTAATGAAGTAACCGCTATTTGAAGTGAGTGGACTTTGGACTCAACCGTTTGAAATGCTAGCAACTGACGATCTACTTACAGAACCATCTTATCCCCATGAAGGCCACACTATTCACAAGCAGTGGACACAGAGCCAAGGAAAACTTATGACAGAAGAAAACATCGCTCTTTTTAAAATAAATCTTAGGTTATAGTAGGTGGAATTATTAACTCTGGGGAGAGAAATGGACTGAGGAAACTCTCTAAACATTGGCCCTAAGAAAAAAAATTGGCAAAGTATTATAAATCCTTAGCGGGATAAAGCAGTTGAATTTCTGATAAATTGGTTATGTGAAAACTTCCCCTTTTCCTTAGTATTCATCAGAATTAAGCAATTGTGATGTTGACTAATGAGAAAATGACATTTTCCAGCATCCCCTTTTTACACCAAGGATAGGATTATTTCAGCCTTGTGTGAAATACAGCACCGGTCAGCAGGCACAGGGCACCCGACATCCTTCATACTTTCTCACACCTGAGATGCAGCTACACAAGAGAAAGTGATTCTACACTCCCTTCCCATCCAGAGCAGGAAGGATGGGATGTGTCGAGAGAACCCACAAATATATTTCAAACCAATGGCTCACTGGCTTGCTTTCCTGTTTTTCCTTTAATGAAATAATACTTTCCTGGAACTTGACACAAACCCAAGAGCAGGACCAGCTTATCCATGGAGTGGCACTCTCCCACCTCCCACACGGACTGTTCCATCCTGGCTATTCAAAAGACAGGCAGAACACCACCTCGGCGTACCCACGCCTTCACCCCTTCAAAGACGATAGGTCTGAATGGATGGAGGGAGAAGTGGGGTTTTTTCCCTCTCTCTTTCTCTTTTAAACTTCATACTCAAGTCTCCTCATCCATCCATCCACCCAAAGTCTTCTCCCTTCTATGAATGTCGGGAAACATAAAAACTTTCTATTTCATTTTAATAACACTGTTTTATGTTCCTGTTCTTGCAGTACTGCAAACAGTGGGAAGACAATAAAAATGATATCTCTGAGCCAAGCTAGAGTTCTGTTCCAAAGAGAAAAAAAATATGGTTTCTTAAATTGCTTCAACAGTTTATTTATTTTCCTAATACAGCAAAATACCAAGAGAACTATTTCTCTGACCCTTGGACATCTTGTTTCTCCCCTCTAAAGCCACGTTTCTTTAGCTTTCAACTCAGATCACAAGGCAGCCTGAAATTACTTTCCAATTTCATCTTCCAACCCCTCGTTATAATGGACATTTGATTCTTCTCTCTGGTTCAGCAGAGAGAAAAGGGGAAATACCTTTTTGTAACAACACATGGTTTCTTTAGGGGTAATAGTCCTCCCCTACTCTTCACATATCTGGTTCCATTTGGGTGGACTCACCCCCAGACTGCAGGGAAGGCCCTAGTTCTAGACCTGGCCAATCAAAGCATCTCAGTGCATGGGCCCTAGAATCATTTCAGAGACAAGGGCGCAAGCCAATGAGCCCTACCTGGGACTCTCAGTGGCCTACTGGGGAAACAGTTTTCCTTCACTTAGGTTTCTTAGCTTCCAGGATGGGAGTTGGAGGCCCTCTTTGACCCCACTTGAGGAAGTTCTGTCTGAGAGAAAGGCCAATTCAGAAGAAAGGAGAGACAGAGATTGAAGATGAGGGGCACTGTTTGAGTCCTAGACCTAGCCAGTATAATTTAATCCTTTTCAATAAAATGCAACCCGGTCAGGCGCAGTGGCTCACACCTGTAATCCCAGCACTTTGGGAGGCCAAGGTGAGTGGATCACAAGGTCAGGAGTTCAAGACTAGCCTGGCCAAGATGGTGAAACCCCCATCTCTACTAAAAATACAAAAATTAGCTGGGTGTGGTGGTGTGCGCCTGTAATCCCAGCTACTTGGGAGGCTGAGGCAAAGAATTGCTTAAACTTGGGAGGCAGAGCTTGCAGTGAGCTGAGATCACACCGCTGCACTCCAGCCTGGACGACAGAGCAAGACTCCATCTCAAAAGTAATAATAATAATAATTAATTTTTTAAAAATGCAACCCAACATGAGTTGGGTCTCTGTCACTTGCAACTAAAAGAGTCTTGATAACTGCACTCAACACACACTCTGCCTCCCATCTCCCTCATCATTTTCTCCCAGTTCACACTCTGTCTTGCTCTTGTGCCTTTAAGTATGCTGTACCCTATTCATAAAATGCCCTTTCCCTTGTTCAGTTGGGTGAATTCTAAGCCTTTCTTCAAGCTGAATGCTTGCTCTTCCATGGCTCCTCCTGGATGGGCCAGTGGACCCCTCCCCAGGGATCCCAAGACCTTGTGCAGTTCCAATGGACAGCGAGTCACTTAAGGTGTGGCAGCTGTCAGAGTCATCCAATCATCTTTGTATCTGCAGCCCCTACAATCCTAGACTCAATATATAGTTGCTAAATAGCACAGAAATTGCCGTGTAACTTTCTTTACACCCTCTGCTTTCTTCCAGGGCCCTGTCCACAAAACATCCTCCTCCCTCCTTTTCCCTCACGCCCCCAGCTTGTTGCCTTACCCTTTAACTTCCTGACCTTCACCATGAAGTGGGCGGAGTCTGCCACTCTCCTGTAAAAACCTGTTAGAGGATGGGTGGCAGGATGTTCAGCATCTTGGCAACAGCAGCAAGAGAGGAAAGATTGTTAAAGCTCTTAACTTTTTCATTTTTCCTTTTTGGACAACACCATACTATAGTTATAGGAGCCTTCTTGTGACCTTCCTCAGCCTTTGAAGGCAGTCAAGACTGAGGGAAACATAGAGGAGCAGACATCCTTTTAAAAATATTTTCATTACTGCCAGCCTAGGAGCACCAGCTCTTCTGCACTTAGCATCAATATCCAAACATGCTGTTATTAAGAGAGAGAAAAGGGGACCCAGGAGATAGCCTGTCACTCACTCACAGAAAGAGACAGTAATTCTTATTCAAAAGGAAGTCATTTGGGACAGATGAGTGGGAAAGAAAGTCCTAAACATTTTAGTCAAAGAACCCAAGCTTCCTACACTTCTTCTGTACCTTAAGAGAAGGTTCCTGACCCTAGCCCACCAGAATTCTCAGGAGAGCTTTCTTCAGAGGTATTACAATTTGGGGGTCATTATTTCTTTCAGCTGCATTGTCAATACTTCCTAGAAGAGTTCCTGTCCCTACCCTCCCACCCCTAAAACTGGGTTGCACGAGTGTTTTGTGGGTCCCTTTACTTACGTACACCACCACACATAAGAAATAATTTAATGCCATGATTAAAAGCCCTAACTTGATCCTGATCCAAGTGTTTCTGCCATTTAATGGCTGTGCAACCTTGGGTAAGTTACTTAACCTCTCTGTACATGGCTATGCAATCTTGGGTAAGTTACTTAACCTCTCTGTGTATCACTTCCTAATCCATAAGATTTCAATAATATCCATTTGGTAGGAATATTGTGAAGAATTAGTGAGTTAATCACACAGTTTGGTTTCAGTAGCACCTGCACACAGCACCTTGTGCACACTACAACTTTCACTCTGTGTCATAGATTTTATTGTTTGACCCTGGGACTACTAACCTGAGTTATTTGAGGCCAGGTGCTATTTTCTGTGTTGCTGCTGTAACTCTCTGCCTCTGGGCATAGTGCACGGCCCAGAGATCATGCTCCATAAATGTTTGATGACTTGATGAATGTTGAAATACAAGTATATATTGTATGTAATAAATGATTGATAAAATTGATAAATAAAAGCAATAAATGACTGAATAAATAAATGAGGGAGAAGTGACATATCTCTCTTTCAGAGGAATAATTTATATAAATACAGCATCCTCAAGAAAGAGCATAACTCCCAACTCCTTAAGTGTGGGCTGTGCATAGTGAATTTATCCCAAAGAGGAAAGGATGCAAAGGAAGAAAAACAGTAACTTTATGGTGGACAAATCTGACAAACACTACATTAGACAAGTAATCAAGGTCAACATCAACAGTGATGAGTCATGTTCATAGTATACAGCCTTCATTCAGTGTGATGAAAGTGTTATTTTACTTCCCCAAACCCACTTATAGCCCCCAAACAAATGATGAGGAAAACATCTAGGAAACTCAAATCAAGGGATATTCTATGAAATTCCTGACCAATAATTCTCAAAACTGCCAAGGTCATCAAAAATGAAGTCTGAGAAACCATCACAGCCAAGAGGAGCCTAAGGAGACCCCATGACCAGATGTAATGTGTCTTGAATGAGATCCCAGAACAGAAAAAGGACATTAGATAAAAACCAAAGAAGTCCAAATAAAGAATGGACTTTAGTTAATAATGACATGTCAGTGTTGCTTCATTCATTTCGTCAAATGTACCATACTGACATACAATATTAATAGGGGAAACCGGCCAGGCGTGGTGGCTCACACTTTGTAATCACAGCACTTTGGGAGGCTGAAGCGGATGTGGATCACCAGAGGTCAGGAGTTGGAGACCAGCCTGGCCAACACAGCGAAACCCCATCTCTACGAAAAATACAAAAATCGGCCTGGTGTGGGGGTGCAGGCCTGTAATCCCAGCTACTCGAGAGGCTGAGGCAGGAGAATCGCTGAAACCCAGGAGGCGGAGGCTGCAGTGAGCCAAGATCGCACCACTGCACTCCAGCCTGGGCGACAGAGCCAGAGTCTGCTCAAATAATAATAATAATAATAATAATAATAATAATAATGGTAATAATAATAGGGGAAACTACATATGTTGCATACAGGAACCTTCTGCATGCCTGATGTCATGAGTAGATGCCTGGCCTGGAGGTCATAACCTTCCCATGTGACCTTGGGTCAATCATAACCCCTCTCTTATTTGTAAAATGAGAGGATTACATTGATTATCTTGAGGTATTTTCTGATAAATTCTAATGAACTATATATAATTCTATGACCTAGAGCAAGGGTTGGAAAACTATTTATGGAGAGAACCAGAGAGTAAGTATTTTAGGAATTAATAGCCATTAGTTCTTGGTCACAATCACTCAACTTTACCCTTGAAGTGTAAAAACAGCCAGTGATGATATATGGCTGCATTCCAGTAAAACCTTACTACAGTCATGCACCCATAACCATGTTTTGGTCAAATGAACTGCAAATATGAAAGTGATAAGAGCAATAGGCTATGCCATATGGCCTAGGTGTGTAGTAGGCCATGCCATCTATGTCTGTGTAAGAACACTCTATGATCACACGATGACAAAAATCACCTAACGATTCATTTCTCCAAATGTGTCCCTGTCCTTAAGCAAACTGTGACTGTACTGACAAAAATAGAAGATGGACCATATTTGGTCTGCAGTTCATAGTTTTCTGATCCTTGTTCTAGACTAGTGGTTCTCAGTACTTGCTTTTAAACAATGGCAATGCTCTCAATACACTGCTATTTAATTTCTCTGGAGTGTAGTCTGGATGTAAATTTTTTTTTTTTTTTTTTGAGACAGAGTCTGGCTCTGTCTCCCAGGCTGAAGTGCAGTGGTGGGATCTCGGCTCACTGCATCCTCCACCTCCTGGGTTCAAGTGATTCTCCTGCCTCAGCCTCTCGAGTAGCTGGGATTACAGGCACGTGCCACTGCGCCTGGCAAATTTTTTTGTATTTTTAGTAGAGATGGAGTTTCACCATTTTGGCCAGGATGGTTTTGATCTCTTGACCTTGTGATCTGCCTGCCTCGGCCTCCCAAAGTGCTGGGATTACAGGCATGAGCTACCATGCCTGGCCCCTGGATGTAAAATTTCTAAAAACTCGTAAGATTCTAGAGTATAGCCAGGAAGAATCCCACTTATCCATAAGGATCCGAGAGGATTTTATGGATGGGTTATAAGATAAGTAACTGAAAGTTGATTAAGGAGGTGTTCTTATAGACAAAAAGGAAATAGAATTGGGACACTGAGTTTACTAAAAATGGAATACCACCACTTCACGTCCTCTTCATTACTCAAGGCAAAAAGCTAATGACCACCAGTTCCAACAACCCAAAACAAAAAAGTTTCTATTCTCTAGCATTAGTTTCAGAAATTTCTAACAGGGAAAATTTCTTATAGGCTATATCATACCCAATATTCTGTCTTTGAATACTGGGTTTTAATTTTTGCAGGCATTACGATCCAAACATTTTGTGGGTAACTGTATTTGCTGCCTTTCACTAATTGTAACCTTGCTGTTTTTGTTTTATGCTCCTACCAAACACTTTTAGTTGTCTTCCCATATTTAGTATTTCCTGCTTAATAACTCTAATGTTTTAGTCTATTTTCAGTTGCTATAAAGGAATACCTGAGCCTGGGCAATTTATAAAGAAAAGAAGTTTATTTGTCTCATGGTTCTTCAGGCTGTACAAGAAGCATGGAGCTGGCATGTTTCTGATGAGGGCTGCTTAAAGCTTCCAATCATGGTGGAAAGGGAAGGGGAAGCAGCCACATGACAAGAGCAGGAAGCAGAGAGGAGGAAAGAGAGAGGGGAAAGAGTGACCAGACTCTTATTAACAACAGAGCTCACAGGAACTAATAGAGTGAGAAGTCAGTCATTACCTTGAGGACAGCACCAAGCCTTTCATGAAGAATCTGCCCCATGACCCAAACTCCTCCTACCAGGCCCCACCTCTAACACTGAGGACCAAATTTCAACATGAGATTTGGAGGAGACAGATATCCAAAGTATACCTTCTAAGTTTATTTCAGGTTTAAAAAATCACACTCCCTAGCCTCTCTGCAGCCAATAACATCCACAACACAGTTTTGGCCAAATGGATATAAGCAGGTGTTGCTTGGAGGGGCTTACCAGGGAAGCTTTTTAAAGGGTGAGCCTATCAACTGACTTCGTTCTGCTCTTTGTTTATCCTTCCCTCTTTTGGACTGTGGTTGTGATGCTAGAGTAGAGTGACCATCCTGTGACTGAGAAAACAAACAATGGGATAAGCTCACAGTAGCATAAGCAAACAATAGGATAAGCTACAGATGACAAAGAAGAAAGCTGGAAAGATCCTGTACCCCTTGTGGCATCCTGGAACCATCATACCTACCTTGACCACTTTGTACCTCTGATGGATTTTGGCACATTCGGACTTGTTGAATGTTCTGTTTGCCAGACTGTCTACTAATCACAGTGGAATACTATCTTAATTCTAATCTTTCATTTCCCTAATTAGGCTGTGAGCTCCTAGAGCTCAAACATTGCACTTTATAGGTTTCATGCAGACCCTGCAGTGTCTAAAATGTACTGGCAAGAAATGAGTATGATATTAATCTACTTACTTATTTGGTAAGGAGTAAGAGGGTATTTGGGTGAAATATGATTCTGTACCAATATGACCTAAATTAAAGTTTCCTGTTGATCCCCATAGCTTTGGAGAACCTTCACTGTAATGGGCTAAGCACCTCCTACTTACCAGTGCCCCAAGATATGGCGTTGCTTCTGAATTGCCTCTTAAAATTCTCATTGACTCGTCATTTAGCATTAGGTAAAGTATAATAATAATAAAATTAAAAAAATATTCTCATTGATCTGTGAACTTTATAATGTCGTGAAGATCAAAGCTTGCACATCCGTCACATCTCTCTGGCACCTTTCTGGCAAGTGGATGATTAACTGAGGATCAGTATTATGACATCATCTTTCACAGTTCCTTTACTGATATTTCTGGAAAAGTACATCCCAGAATAATTCACAAGACAAAATTGAAAATGCATCTGCTATGTCTCTAAGGGATGATGTTTGGGAACTTGGAGGATTCTGAATCTAATAGGAGAAACGCAAGAACATCAATAGACCCCCAAAGACAAGATGTCCATTCCAATTTGACTGTTCAGTGAGTAAATGGTATATGGTTTTGCCCAGATGCTGAGAACATCCAAGAGTCTTTGCCATGCTGTATATGCATGAAAAGAATCGTTTCCCAGGGGGCTCTCAAATGGCCATCATGGTTTTGTTTTGTTTTGTTTCAGTTGAAAAGATGTTCTCTCTCATGTCAACCAAGGAATCAAATATGAACTCTTACTTATACAAAAGCAAAATTATAAGGTCACTGAGATTCTCACGTTCTCCTTCTTAAAGGGTATGGTTGACAATCTCTAAGAAGATCCCAAAGACTCCTCTCTTCTGTTATGCAGTCCTTAAGTAATCTCATCTCCTTCAGTGTAGATTTGATCTAGGGACTGACTCTTAACAAGTAGGACATAGCAAAAGCAATGAGATGTCACTTCCAAGGCTAGGTTACAAAAAGAATGTATAGCTTTCCTTACTTGCCTTCTCTTGCTTTCTTTTTCTTTTTTTTTTTTTTTTTTTTTTTTTTTTGAGACGGGCTCTCACTCTGTCGCCCAGGCTGGAGTGCAGTGGTGCGATCTTGGCTCAGTGCAACCTCTGCCTCCTGGATTCAAGCTGATTCTCCTGCCTCAGCCTCCTGAGCAGCTGGGACCACAGGCGCCCGCCACCAGACCTGGCTAATCTTTTGTATTTTTAGTAGAGACAGGGTTTCATGTGTTAGCCAGGATTGTCTCGATCTCCTGACCTCATGATCTGCCTGCCTTAGCCTCCCAAAGTGGTGGGATCACAGGCATGAGCCACTGCGCCCAGCCTCTCTTGCTTTCTCTCATCTGCTCTGACAAACGCCGGCTGCTGCGTTGTGATCTGACTTGTGGAAAAATCCAGCAAGGAATTGATGCTTCTGTCCCACAACCAGCGAGGACCTGAGTTCTGTCCACAGCCACATGAGTGAGGTTACACTGCCTCTTCTCCAGTTGAGCCTTCAGATTGCTGCAGCCCAACTGACACCTTAAGTGCAGCCTCATTAGAGATTCTGTGTCAGAGGCTCCTAGTTAAGCTGTGCCAGTTCCCTGACCCATAATAACTGTGAGATAATAAATGCCTGTTATTTTAAAGCATTAAGTTTTGCAATGCAATAGATAACTAATACAAAGTAGAAGGTGACTTCATACATAAAGTACACATTGATTTCTATTGGTTCCAGAGAAATGAATTAGAGAAACATCTTGCAGCTCCAGCTTCATGCTTATCATCCATATTTAAGAAACAGGAAGCATACAACATGAAATAGAAACGCACTCATGTGGCTGATAGCTTCTTTCAGCCCAGGTGATGAAAATATGAGATATTTCAGAATGTGTCACTTGGCCACTGCACCGTTCAGGAAAAAGTGACAAATATAAAAGTATTTTTTTAGAATTTTTTTAGCAGAATATGCTGTTCAAGAAGGTGATTGTGAAATAATATCATCAAAAATATGCATTCTAATTTTGACAAAAGTGAAAAAGTGTGTTTGCGCTTAGTAAGAAATAATATTTAACAGTCTGTGTGCATTCCAACCTGGAGAAAGGGGAAAATGGTTTCTATTTTATTAAAGTATGTTACTGGCTTCCTGAGATATCTCTTTTCCTGTTGGCCTGGAATATGTGATGACTTCTTCAAATAAAGGCAAAACTGAGATGTCTTCTCATGGCGTTACCTCCACTTTCTGAAGGCATCTAATCCGAACCAAAGCCTCAATTCTTTTAACATTCCCCAAAAGTACTTCACACGACCTCAAATCCTGTAATTTGCCCCTTTCAGCATTTTCATATTGAGAAGCCCGAAGGACCCCCATCGGGTGTGTTCTCTGCTGTTGCAACGAGTCAGTAAACTTAAATCTGCCTAATAACAAAGATCAAAGATTTTCTGTGATCTTTAGGCTTTGTTTCTAGTGTTTAAACAAATGAGAGGTTCTTTTATTGTTTATTTATTTATTTGGCCATACCACAAATATTAAATGACACATATCTTTTTTTTTAACCAAACCCCAAAGAAACTTATGAGGAAAACAAAATACTGCAGTAATTCAATATTACCACCACTGCTAATAATCCATTAGTAATAATTGTTGATTGCAACAGGGCCATACTCAGTGAATTCCCAGACTCTTCAACCACAATTCCATGTTTTTCTTTCTTCCTCTAAAAAATATTCCAGGGAATTTTTTTATAGATTAATGTATTCTGCTTTGTATGAAAAGGTAAATCTCAATTTTTTATACTCCAAGGTAGAATAGACGCCATCAATTGCTTTAATTTTTTTTCTTTCCCTCCATATCTTTAGCTACTTCCTTTAGAACTAGATCCCCTAATTTTCTCTGGAGGAACCACCTTCCGCTTCCCTCCCACCCAATTGCATTTAGCCTTCGTAGAACCATCCTTGAAGACAAGAATATGACTCAGGCAAAACCCATTGGATTCGTAGAATTTGAATCTTAATTGGAGAGTCTCAAGAATCAAAATTGTTTTCCAGCCTCTGGTTTCTCCAAGACTACCATATATACTGTTCTTCTTGAGATTTTCTGAGCTCTTTATTCAGAGGCTAACCACAAGAATACAAGGAGCTAGGGTGAGAATCAAAAGCGACTAATGTCACAGAAATCTGGGGAAGATTTTAAAGAAGGAAAAGTGGTAAGTGCCCCAAATTCTGCTCAGAGGTCATGACAGGAAGTTTGGAGCTATGCAGCCAGGTAGCCACCTGAGAGGACCATCATGCCCAAGCTTGTGATTCTCTGCAGACAATTATGAGAATGGGAATAAGCCCACCCCTACATCTCCATCAATGAGCTGAAGCAGCGTGTGTGTAACCAGCTTCCCCGAATCTTCCCATCTTCGCATTAGGAACATTCCCACTTACCTGATACATTTATTTTTTTCTCCTTCTATTCAGCAATTTGTAACCTACAGCATAGGGAGCTGAAAATAAGCCCTGAAACTAAATGTAAATACTTAGGACAAGATTGAAACCATAATTAGGAAATTACATCCACAGTCTTCCACTTCACCCAACACTCCCTGATTTACCCAATCCAATTTGGTCTTGTTTAGGACTTTGAGGTATGAGGTAACATTGATTACCCCAACAATGTAACAATAAAATGTAACTTGTTTTGAAGAAAATGAAGAAAAATGACAGCTTCTTAGTGCCAAAACTGGCCTCTGGACAACAAATTCAGCCTGAGAAGTTACCCATATGCCCAGAAGCTTTCATTTGCAAGGAAAACTGAGACCAAGTGGATTTCAGAGTAATAAAAAAATAAAATAGCTCAAGTCTCATAGGATATACCATAATCACAAGGCAGCTGAATTACTTCTGAGGCTGCAGGCCAGAGATTTTTACAAGGAAACTCCAACTACATGGGAGAGTTAAAGGATTATTCCTCCAGGCAAAAACTGAACCTTTCAGACAGGCAAGTAATGAAAAGCAGCAACCACCATACACATGCACACATGAAAACTTACACACATACACACACACATGCACATATATACATATACATGCATATGCACATGCAGATGGACACAAACGTGTATACATGTACACATGCATATATGTGCATATACACGCCCATGCGCGCGCGCACACACACACACACACACACACTCATTTGTGGCACTTTCATTTTTTGGTAATTATTAATTTTAATGTGAACTTCAGCTTGTATTTCTTTTATTTCTTGTAGGTAAATACCTAGGAATGGTGGTGATGGGTCATATGGTTGAGAATATGTTTAACTTTCTTTTCTTTCTTTTTTTTTGTTTTGAGACGGAGTCTTGCTCTGTCGCCCAGGCTCGAGCGCAGTGGCGTGATCTCGGCTCACTGCAAGCTCCGCCTCCCGGGTTCACCCCATTCTCTTGTCTCAGCCTCCCGAGTAGCTGGGACTACAGGTGCCTGCCACCATGCCGGGCTAATTTTTTGTACTTTTAGTAGAGACAGGGTTTCACCGCGTTAGCCAGGATAGTCTCGATCTCCTGACCTCGTGATCCGCCAGGCTCGGCCTCTCAGAGTGCTGGGATTACAGGCGTGAGCCACCGCGCCTGGCCAAGATTATGTTTAACTTTCTAAGAAATTGCCCAACTGCTTCCCTAGGTGGCTGTTCCATTTAAACCCCACTAGCAACACATGATATTTCCACTGACAGCCCTGGCCATTCACACATTAAAAACTAATAGCCATTCGAATAGGTACGTGGTGGTAGCTCACTGTGAAATTATTTCCGTTTCTGTAGTGACCAGTGACGTTGAACAACGTTTCATTTGTTTATTTACCATCATCAGTCGGTATATCTTCTTTGATGAAATGTCTATTCAAATATTCTTCCCATTTTTAAATTGGGTTATTTATTTTCTTATTGTAGGGTGGGAAGTTTCATATATATTTTCAATCAAGTCCTTTATCATATACCTGTTTAATAAATATTTTGTCCTAGTCAGTATCATTTCAACATTCTTTCAATAGAATCTTTAGAAAAGGAGAAGTTTTAAAATTTAATGAAGTCCAATCTGTATTTTTTATATTTTGGTGTCATATGTGAAAAAAATCTTTGCCTAACCTAAAGACATTTTCTTATGTTTCCTTCTGGAAGTTTTATATTTCTACATTGTAAACTTAGGTCTAGGATCCATTTTGAATTTTTATAAGGTGTAAAATAAGGGTTAAGGTACATTTCTTTCTATGAATGTTTATTTATTCTGCAACCATTTGTTGAAAAGACCATTCTTTATACTTTGAATTGCATTTGAAGCTTTGACAAAAATCAGTTTATCATACATGTGTAAGTCATTTCTGAACTCCATTTCATTCTATTGACAAATATGTGCATTAGTTTGCAAATGCTACTCTGCCTTAATTATTAGAGCTACATAGTGAGTCTTAAAATCAGATAGTGTGACTGCTCCAACTTTGTTCTTCTTTTAAAAATTGTTTTGGCTATTCCATTTCTTGCCTTTTAATATAAATTTCAGATCTATCTTGTAGATATTGCAAAAAAATGCCAGTATATTGATTCTGATTGCATTATATATACAGATTATATAAGGGAGAATTAACATTTCAAAAGTTTGTGAACATGGTATATACCTCAATATTTTGGTTTTACTTTTTCGTTAATGTTTTAAAGTTTTCAGCTTGTAGAGCCTGCTCATATTTTCTAGGTTTATACCTAGGAATTTCACTATCCTTTGCTATCGTAAAAGGAATTGTTTGGTTAATTTCTATTTTCAATATTCATTGTTAGAATAAAGGAATATACTTAATCTTTGCGATCTTTGTGTATTTTCCTTGTATGCTGTGACCAAATTAAACTCATTTACAAGTTCAGTTGCTTTTTGGAGATTCTCTGATATTTTCTATGTAAACAATCATGTAATTTGTGAACAGTGGGGTTTTTTTCTTCCTTTCCAGTAAGTGTGTGATATATTTCTCTTTCTTGCCTCATTGCACCAAGTTCTCCAATGTGATGTTGAACACTGATTACAGTGAACACTCGCTTTGTTCTGGATTTTATGAGGAGAGCATTCAGCCTTTCACCTTTAAGATCAATGTTAGCTGTAGGTTATTTTAGATGACTTTTATAAGACTATGGGACTTTTTTCTATTCCTAGGTTGTAATTTTTTTATCATGAACAGATTGTTTTTTCAATCTGTTTGGGTAATCAAATGCTTTTTTCTTTTTTGGTGTGATAAATTACAATAATTGATTTTTGAGTACTAAAACAACCCTTTACTCTTGGGTATAGCCAACGTGATCATGATGTATTACTATTTTTGTATATTCCTGAATTCTATGGATCACAATTTTGGTGAGGGTTTTTTGCTTCTGTGTTCATGAGGGACGATGAGGTTTGCATAATTTCCCAAAATATGGTTTATCATGCTGAATACTTCACTTGCACCTTAAAAGAAATGAATAGCTGTTGTTGAGTGAAATGTTAGATAAATATCAATTGCATCAAGGTGGTTGATAGCATTGCTCAATAATTATTAATGATTGTAAATCCTTACTAATTTCCTATCTACTTTTTCTTTCAATAACTGAAAGAGGAGTATTAAATTGCAAGTATAGCTGTGGACTTTGCATTTCTCCAATTATTCCTCTTTTCAGTTCTATTACTGGTGCTTTATATGTTTGGAAAGTCAGTTTTTAGGAACGTGCTCATTTAAGATCGTTACATCCCCTTGGTGAATACACACCTTTATAATTGTCTAATGTTATTCTACCGCTGGAAATATTTCTTGTGAATTTCAGTTTGTCTGACATTACCACTGTGGTTCTGGCTTTCATTTCACCTGTATTTTAACTGCATATTTTTTCTTTTTGTCTTTCTACCTTTAATCTACCTAAATCTGTATGTTTAAAGTGGCTTTCTTGTAGATAACATGTAATTGCCTTTTTATCCAATCTGAAAATCTGTCTTTTAATTTGTATTTTTAGACCATTTACGTTTTGTGTAATTATTGACATGGTTAGCTTAATATCTACCATCTTGCTATGTATATTCTATCTTTAATTTGTTTCTTCATTCCTCATTTTCTTGAGTCTGCGCTTCGGTAAAATACTATTTTTTATATACTTTTCATGTTCACTATTGGCTGTTTCAAAATTTATGTTTTAAAATGCATGTTATTATATCCTTTTAAAATGTATGTTTGTGTTTTCCATAAGATCTACAATACAGATATGTAATTAATTGCAGGCCATCTTTAAATAATATACCACTTCCCATGTTGTGTAAGAGCCTCACAACAGCACACTCTTAGTTGCTTTCTCTCACCTTTCATAGCATTGTCATTCAATTTACCTTTATATGTGCTAGCAGAATACCAGCAATTCCTTACTAGTATTTCTCTCTAGACAGTAACTTATTGTTTAGCACAATTCAAATTAAAGAAAAGGTCTTGTATATTAGCCTTTATTAACTATTATCAGAGGTATCCATTTCTTTGTGTACATTTCTGTCTGATATCTTATTCCTTTTATCTGAATAATTTCCTTCAACCTTTCTTGTATTGCAGATATGCTAATAATTCTATAGTTTTCTTTTAAAAAGTTATTATTTTATGTTTTAAAAGATGTTTTATCTGCACATAAAATTCTGGAACTGACAGCTTCTCCCCTCCCCTCCCCTATCCCCAAATTTTAAAGATCTCAAGCCATTGTTTACTTGTTTGTATAGTTTATGATGAGCAGTCTGCTTTGATACAGAACATTGTTTCATATGTAATCTGTCTTTTCCTCTGATTATCTTTATTTTTGTTTCAAGCAATTCTTAAATATGATTTTTGTCACACACCTCTTAGGTACTCTAATACTCACCCCTCTCTTTTTCCTATTTGTGTTTTAGTATGAGCAATTTCTATTGATCTAGCTTTGAGTTCACTGATTCTTTTTTTGGCTGTATAAGTCTAATGATAGAACTGTTAAAGGCAGTCTTCATCTGTTACCTTTTTAAAAATATCTCTAGGATGTATATCTGACTTTTATAGTTTCCATATTATGCTGAAACTCTCTATATGTTCATGTTTGTTGTCCACTTCTATTATTACAGACTTCAGCACATTAATCATATTTATTTTTAATTTTTAAATAATTTCAGCACATAAGTTAATTCTGAGTCTGGTTTTGTTGACTGGTTTGTCTCTTTATAGTGGGCTGTTTTTGTTTGCACTGGTTTTCTATATGTCTCATCATTTTTGGTTAAAAGCTGGACATCATTTGTGGGACTGTAGGGATTGATTAATTATTATCTATACTTACAAATGAGGGCATTTCTTCTGCTGCTTAGGGTCAGGTTGAGTAAATCTAATCAGGAGTTAAGCTGGGTTTGGGTTTTCCTGTTGCTGTAGTTATCACTGGCTTCAAATTTTTAAGGTGTTAGCCAGTACTTATTGTGGGGATTTGTTTGCCAAAGGATTTTTCTCAGCATTCCTTCTCCGCCCTAAGCTTTAGTCATTCCCTGTGCACCCAACCACTTAGTTTGTCTCTACCCATGTTCTGGTCTCTTCCCCAACAGTAAGGGAGAGTAATTATTGCTGTTACTGCTGGTAGTTGGAGGTGAGAGAGTCCTTGTCCTTCTGATCTAGCCTCAGACTTACACGTTCTCTTCATTCTCAAGTTTGAAAGAGGAGCTTCCTCGGTCATTTGCTTTTTCTTTCTGTGTTATGGATTGAATGTTTTTGTCCCCCCTCCCCAAATTCATATATTGATGTCTTCACTCCTAATAACATGGCATTAGGAGATGGGACATCTGGAAGATAATTAGGGTTAGATGAGGTCATGAGGTTGGAACTTCCATGATGAGATTATTGTCACTGTGAGAAAAAAAAAGAGAGATCGGAGCTCCCTCTCTCTCTATGCCATGTGACAACACAGTGAGAAGGTGGCTGCCTGAAAGACAGGAAGAGAACCCTCCCCACACAACAGCCATGCTGGATCTTGAACCTAGACTTTCCAGCCTCTAGAACTGCAAGAAAATAAATTTCTGTTATTTAAACCAACAGCCTATGGGGTTTTGTTATGTCATCCTGAGCTAACTAATACTCTCAGTGTTATAGATGTCTAATGTTTCGACCCAGGGTGGTTTCCTTCTCTCCCTCAAGGCTAGAGAATCTTTTCATTGATATTTCCCAAGCACAAAAGTTCTTTACCTGTGTCCTGGGTATAATAGACTTTTTTTTTTTTTGAGATGGAGTCTCACTCTGTCTCCCAGGCTGGAGTGCAGTGGCACAATCTCAGCTCACTGCCACTTCCGCCTCCCGGGCTCAAGAGATTGTCCTTTCTCAGCCTCCTGAGTGGCTGGGATTACAGGTGCCCGCCGCCATGCCTGACTCATTTTTTGTATTTTAGTAGAGACAGGGTTTCACTGTGTTGCCCAGGCTGGTCTTGAACTCCTGAGCTCAGGCGATCTGCATGCCTTGGCCTCCCAAAGTGCTAGGAGCTACCGCACACACCTGGACTATAATAGACTTTTCTTCCCTTCCCACAGAGGATTTTCTTTTCTTTTCTTTTCTTTTCTATTCTTTCCTTGTCATTGTTGTTCTTTTGGGGGAAAGGAATAGGGTAGGTCTTTGCTTGGGGCTGATTCAAGAACTAGCCCTATGACTCACTGATAGTACAAATGTAGGGAAAGTACTTAACCTCTGTAAGCCTTGGTGTCTTCACCACTAAAATGGGGAAAAGTAATAGTGTTTACCTCTAGGACTCTCGTGAGTATTAAATCAGATAAAAGCCTGTAAAGCATTTAAAATATTTCCTTGACACACGGAGTACTTACATCTTTAGTATTCAGTAAAAATATATTATATTATGTGGGTTTTAAAATGTTCATTTACTTCTAGCCCCTTCATCTGTTTTGCAATGAACCAATGCTATTTTAAAACCATTCAGTGCTTATGCAAGGCAGGGAATACCAAGGCTTTTGTGTTTGTGATATGCTTTTAATAGAGAGTAAGCTTATTTTCTGAAAAGAATAAATTCCAGAAAATCAAAAATAATTTAAAAATTGCATAATCCTAGTTTATTCCTCATAAAGAGTAGCAGGTGTAGCCTTTTATTAGTCAAACTAACATAACCACTATAACAACTGAATCTGTACATTTTAAAGCTCTACATTTGTAATGAGTCATTATATGTTGAATAACTGCTATTTGTAAATTGGGCACAAGTGATATTTTATTAATATGTTTGTATATATTGTTATTATCAAAGTTCAGCTTTACACCAAATATCAAATTCTGTATTAAATCTGAGTTTCTGCCTAACTTTTCCAGAGGCTTTTATTTAAATTTCAAAGAAGCATACGTTAAGCTTCTAAAATGTTTTCCAAGCTGCCCCTAAACTTGGAAGAACTTTTCTTCTTGCATAGGCAGTCATGGAACCGTGTTCCCGAGGGTGAGGCCCTTGAATTTCCTTGTTCATACAGGCTAATGGGGGCCTGGAAACAAATCTGAATTTTGGGAGAGTTCAGGACAATTTTAGAACCTACATAATCCCGCTCATCTTACCTGAAGAAAGTTCACTTAGCATCAACATGGCACTCCCTACAGCTTCTGAGGTCCCTGAGCAGTAGCTTAGCCTCTTCCAACACACACACCTACAAACATATGCCCATGCATTTTGACAAGTGTAATCCTCTTCAGTTGCTGATGGGTCACTGAGACTTATATCTGAGGGAGGTCTCTAGGAGGAGAACATCTTTTCACACTTTCAAACTCCATTCTAATGGTCAAGATATTGGTACTATCCAATTTTGCTTAGGGGATAGGAAAACAGATTCCATCTCACCATTCTGGTGGGAAATTGACCTAACTTTGTGAAAACCTTTTAACAATATTTATAACTTTAAAGTGTATACTAATCCACCTTCAAGGACATATCCAATTTATATTTTTCAATAGCAACCAACACTATAGGCCCAAGGATATTCATTGCTGCATTAGTTTAAGGAAATACAGTTGGAGCAGGTCTTTGCAGAAAGCAACATTAGCCATTCAGCAGAAATGATGAATATTGACTTGTGTGGTAACGATGGCCTTATTCATTCATTTGAAAGATTTTTATTGGGGGCCTATTAGGAATCAGGAATAGTTCCTGTCATCAGAGTTACTACTCTGAACAAAACCGATATGATTTCTTCTCTCTTGGAGCTTATCTCATAATGGGATGGAAAGGGCAATAAGCAATCAACGAAGAAATAGACACAATAATTTCCAATCAAGGCACATGCTATGAAGGAAGTTAAAGGGTGATGTGGTAGGAAATGACTCTGTGGAACAAGTTGGACTGGAAGGCTGCTTAGAGAGGATCATGTGTCTGAGAGGAGGCCTGATGCTGAGAAGGAGTCAGCCATGCCAAGATCTGGGGAAAGAAGATTCCATACCCAAAGAATTAGAGCAGGTGCAAAGGCCCTGAGGCTGGAGAGATGGGAAGAAACCAGTGTGATTGGTGCACAAAAGCCAGGGGTTACTTTAGCCAATCTTGGGGCAAAGGGAAATGAAAAGGCACATCTAGACACAGTCATACAGCCTGCAATTTCCAACCTGGTTCATTAGCTTAGAGAAAGCCCAGTCCGCATCAGGGTCTCAGAATTAACCTAGACAGTACCATCATTGCTCTACAAGGGCTGTTGGGTGGGAACAGTACAGAATGCGAGGGGAAGTCAGATTCTTACCCTTGAAGACCCAATAAGCACCAGGAGAGCAGTTTCATGCACACCGCTTGCTCAGTAAATGGTCCCACCAGATGATCAACTGTAGTTCTAGTAAACTCTAATAAACGTGATCACAAACGTTTGCGCAGTTTAGTTCCATATTACTGGAAAGCCTAAGTAAGGGCACCTGACCCGTAACCTTTTCCGACCTTTAAAGGATTATCAGATGTATTTACCTAAATAACATTGGAGACGTTAGAAACTTTCCAATGATTGGTTTGACCCTGATGGTTTGCTTATCAGCCTTTAAGTTAAAATTCTCAAGGCCTGAGTTTAAAATAATAACGGTGTTTTATGCGTGCCCCTTTGTTTTGTTTTGTTTTGAGATGGAGTCGCACTCTGGCGCCCAGGCTGGAGTGCAGTGGCGCAATCTCGGCTCACTGCAAGCTCCGCCTCCTGGGTTCATGCCATTCTCCTGCCTCAGCCTCCTGAGTAGCTGGGACTACAGGCGCCCTCCACCATGCCCAGCAAATTTTTTTTGTATTTTTAGTAGAGACGGGATTTCACCATGTTAGCCAGGATGGTCTGGATTTCCTGACCTTGTGATCCTCCCACCTCGGCCTCCCAAAGTGCTGGGACTACACGCTTGAGCCACTGCGCCCGGCCATCAGTTCAAATTTTAATCGCATTCAGAAACACCCTCCTGAGCACACCCAGAATGATGTTTCACCAAATACCTGAGCACCTGATCGCCCAGTCAAGTTGACCTGCAAAATTAACCATTATAAGCTCTAAGAATGTGCTATAGTTTATCTCCAAAACTCATATTGAAACTTGATCCCCAGTGCAATAATATTAAGATGTGGCGCTCTTAGGAGGTCATTAGTTCATGAGGGCTTCTCTCTCATGAGTGGGATTAAGGCTGTATTTGTTTTGTTTTGTTTTGTTTTTGAGATGGTGTCTCGCACTGTCGCCCAGGCTGGAATGCAGTGGCACGATCTTGGCTCACTGCAACCTCCACCTCTCAGGTTCAAGCAATTCTTCTGCCTCAACCTCCTGAGTAGCTGAGATTACAGGTGCGTGCCACCATGCCCGGCCAATTTTCATATTTTTAGTAGAGACGGAGTTTCACCATGTTGGCCAGGCTGGTCTTGAACTCCTGACCTAGTGATCCACCCACCTCAGCTTCCCAAAGGGCCCTTATTTTAAAAAGGTTTCACACAGCATTCAGCCCCTTTGCCTTTCTGTTTTTCTCACATGTGAGAACACAACATTCATCCCCTCTGGAGGACACAGTGTTCAAGGTACCATCTTAGAAGCAGAGACTGGGGTCCTCACCAGACACCAAACCTGCTGGCACTTTGATGTTGGACTTCCCAGCCTCCAGAACTATGAGAAATACATTTCTGTTCTTTGCAAATTACACAGTCTCAGTTATTTTGTTATAGGGGCACAAACTAAGACAGAGTGTAACCTAAAATATATGGGCCTTCTTTTTCACCTCCAAATACCTTTGCCTCTTTCAATCCTGCACTTTTGCTATCAACTGGGGGTTGTGCAACAGAATGACTGCATGGGCCAGGCAGGTGATGTCCATGACAGATGTAATCCTGGTTTAGAAACAACAGCAGAGCGTGATGGTGCAGGGCCAGTTGCATACCTGACCCTGATGTCATGGGCACTGTTGGAAGAGAATTCCTATGAAAGTTTGATGCAGATTGTGTTATGCTCTGCTCAAAACCCTCCATGGCCTCTCATATCATTTAGGGTAAAAGCAATCAAATTATTTATAAGGGCCAAAAATTAGACCTGACCTGCTCTGATCCCCTCCCCATCTTAACTTCTAACTTGTCCGATTTCCTTCCACTTCCCCCCACCTTTCAGCCCTACCCGCTGTACTCTACTTACTCAGTCTTTAGCCCCTCCAAAGATCAAACCATTGCCATAAATTGTATTATTAACATAGACTATCTGGTGTGGTCCAAGGTAGGTCAAGGGCCAAACTTTGAAATGTGCAGGGTTTGGACAACACAGGCTTGCTGAGTTAACCCTTATTTCTAACTCCAGTCATTGGCCCTTCACCATCCCTAGAATGAGCCAGAATTGTTCCTACTAAGGGCCGTTACATTCATTCTTTCTTTCATCTGGAGCCCTTGTCCACCCAGAGAGACACATCCTTATGAAATATGAGTTATGCTCGGGTGTTTCTATCTCTCCTTGGGGAGAGATAGTAAGTTTAGTGGTAAACCTACTATTTTTTTTTTTGCCTTGGGACTTATGAACACCTGAAACATAGCATTTGTTTAAGCATTTATCATCTGTTTTCTCCCTTCTAGAATGGAAGCTTCTAGGGGCAAGGATCTTTTATGTTCACTGCTCTGTCTCAGAGATTAGACCAGTTCCTGAAACTTGGGAGATAACTAATGAATATTGGTGGAAAAAATGAATGAACAAATAAGTGAATGAAAATGGAAACTGTCATGGACTAACAAACTGCAAATCTATTCAAGGGGCCACCTGTGCTGTGTGCAGATCAGATGAAACATGACTATGATTTGAGGGCACCTCAAGGGCTGCCAGGTTGCAGCATCTGCACTATCTTTTTAATGAAACAATCAACCAACTAATCAGTACCTATTAACCTCCTGTGCTTGGCCCAGGTCAAGATGCAGTTGTGTGGAGAGGGAGGGAACGTACAAAATGCTCAGAGGCAATGAGAGCCTGCTTCAGCCTTTAATGAGCTCACTCTGCTTGGATTCACCATAAAGAAATGGAAAACAAATTAAGGCTATAAATGAGATAATGAAAAGGTGGCTCAAGGGCTGATGCCTATGAAGGGACAAGTTGTATTGATCTGATATAGAATTTTTAAAAATTGTGGTCAGTGGTCCTCAAGATTACCCTCAGGTTCAATAATTTGCTAGAAGGATGCACAAAACTCAAAAAAAAGCTATTGTATTCATAACTATGGTTTACTATAGCAAAATGATGCTGATTAAAATCAGGAAAAGTGAAAGGCATATAGGATAGAGTCTAGAAGAGACCACACACCAGCTTCAACCACGCTCAGCAATGATGTAAGGCAATGCACATGAAATATTGCCAACCAAGGAAGCACAGCTGATCCTTGGTGTTCAGAGTTTTTATTGGAGGTTGGCCACATAAGCATGCATGTGGCTGACCCTAGTTACTCAGTCTTTAGCCCCTCCAAAGATCAAACTGATGCCGTAAATCACATTATTAACATAGACTGTCTGGTGTGGCCCAAGGCAGGTCAAGGACCAAACCCCACTTTGAAATGTTCAGGGTTTGGACAACAAAGGTCTGCTTGAGTTAACCCTTATTTCTAACTTCTCTTCAAAAACTGGAGATCTGTGGGCTGGGTACGGTGGCTTATGCCTGTAATCCCAGCACTTTGGGAGGCCGAGGCGGGAGGATCACGAGGTCAGGAGATTGAGACCATCCTGGCCAACATGGTAAAACCCCGTCTCTACTAAAAAAATACAAAAAATTAGCCGGATGTGGTGGTGCATGCTTGTAGTCCCAACTACTCAGGAGGCTGAGGCAGGGGAATTGCTTGAACCCAGAAGGCAGAGGTTGCAGCCAAGATCATGCCACTGCACTCCAGCCCGGTGACAGAGCAAGACTCCATCTCAAAGAAAAAAAAAAAACTGGAGATCTCTGACACCAGCCCTGCACCTCCACAAGGCAGCTCTCAGCTGGATGAGGAGCAGCTGTCCCCAGTTACATTTCACATCAACTGCTGGGTCCCTGGAGACCCTTGAGACCCTGGAGTTAACACCTTGAGATAATCCAGAGCTTTTACCATCTGAGTGCTGGCAGAGGAGCTAAGATAAAGGAGGAGTCAACATGGTCTGAAGCAGCAGGGACGAGTTCCTGCAAGAGGGAAAAATGAGGGGAGCACAGGGAGAATTCCTTAAAAACATCCTTCAAGTACAGAAGATTCCATTTTTTTAGCCAGCAAACAAAGCTTAGATTTTTATTCAGAAATCTTTGTAAGGAACTGGAACTGCTACTGTTGAAGCTCACTTATTTTTCTGTTGCCTGCTGGCCACAAATGAACAGAATAAATTGACTTAACAACATACCATGTTGTGCATGGTCATTTTTTCTATTTGCATTTTCATTTGTATTGATTGCAAAGATGCATCATGCCAAAATTTTCAATTTGACTGTGCTTCGATCTTATGAATCCACTTTCAAAGATGACCGTATGTCAGAGCCAGTCTTATAAGAGATGCTGAGACACAGTAATGAAGAAATTGACATGTGATCCCCGAACAGAATGAGCTCACAACCTAAAGGCAGAAATGGGCATTAAACTATTAGTGACCTGTAAAGGAGCCCGCCACTCCACCAGCATTGAGTTTGGTAGTTCAGCTCCAGGAAGGATATGGTTAATTGAAGTATTTTAGGTATAGGAGAGAGACTGGGAAAGGTGAGAGTTCCAGAAAAGAGGGCTGGGCCTTATCTCAAAACAACCCTACCAGGGCTTTATTATAAGTCTCTGTATCCATTAAAATCTGAGAAAGCTAACAAAAAAATATGTAATATTTTAAGTGCTTACATTTAACAAATTAATATGCTTAATTAATTATTGCATTTTTAAAAGCATATGCTCCAAAATATAATGATGGTCTTTTGAGATAAAGTTAAGTGACTATATGTGAGGCCTTATTTGAGTTTTATACCTGCTTAAACATGTCTTCCCCACCTTCCTTCTCTCCTACCCTAATAGTACACTCTGGAAAATTCAGTTGCCTAGCCAAGACTCATGTTGAGTCATTCCAGTCAAATATATGCCATCTCAAAAACGCTGATTGAAACCAGAATCTTAAAAAATAAATTATCATTAAATTAAAATTGTAGCATCTTTCCCTAGAGTATGAAGGCCACAGAACACACTGTTTTTGTAAACATCTGTCTGTGACTAACTCATAGACAAATCAGAAGGAGACTCGGCCCTCTCTTTTTGTTGTAACCTACAGGGTGGGATGGGACAAATAATCATCATATTATCACTTTCCATTACACCATCCTCCTATTTGGCATGGAGGTTTCAGGGACACTCCTGGAATCAGTTAACAGTGAAGCATTTATGTTAACAGGTGTCACAAAGTGTTTTCCAGATACAGTTTCATGGGAGACATCTAGCACATTTTTTTTTTTTTTTTTGAGACAGAGTCTTACTCTGTCGCCCAGTCTGCAGTGCAGTGGCACGATCTCAGCTCACTGAAAGCTCCGCCTCCCAGGTTCACACCATTCTCTTGCCTCAACCTCCCGAGTAGCTGGGACTACAGGCACCCGCCACCACGCCCGGCTAATTTTTTGTATTTTTAGTAGAGACGGGATTTCACTGTGTTAGCCAGGTCTCGATCTCTTGACCTCATAATCCACCCGCCTCAGCCTCCCAAAGTGCTGGGATTACATGCGTGAGCCACCGCACCCGGCCAATATCTAGCACCTTTTAAATTCTGTCCAAGGCCCGTGTAAAGTGACCAAATTCAACATCAAAATGAAAGGGATTTTGTTTTCCCTTTTCCAAATATAAAGATATGATCACACATAGAGTCTCTCTGCATGGAAAACTGAAATGTCAATTATTTCCATATAGTTTTAGCTGTAAGCTTACAGGATAAGACCCTTACTTGCTACAGTGTTCTGGTCTAATGGAAACCAGGTAGGTGGTTCCTCCCACCACCAAATGCAGATGCTTTGACAGTCCCAGGTTAGAATTCACCACTTCACACTTGAGAAGTCACAGGGGATGACCCTCAAGTACTCAATTATCTCCCTTCCTTTCCAAAATGCTACTTATTGACATACACACATCCCTGCCAATCAAAGCAAGACTCTAACAGAAAGCCAAAATAGTAGTGCCTTCCAAAGAAATGAGTTGATATCGTTCAGACTTTTGTTGCAACTCCTTCACACATCAAAACATTTCCATGTGGTGGCTTGTACCCTCATGTCGCCTCTCTTCCATTCCCAAGATGACAGCTTGGTAATAGAGAAGAGTTTTGGGGGTAATATGTTCCGTAAGTGTTAATGGATTGACCGAATGCTGAGGGAAGATTCTCACGTTAATGAGCATCTTCTTGGCGTTTAAAAAAAGGATCTCTGAAAGAGGCAACATTGGGAACAGTCACAAAATGTCCTTGCATCGCCTGACAACTGCAGGCAGAGACAGTGGTCGTCTTGGGTTCTTTGATGACGATGTAAATTGGACTCTATTTCAAACATCATCAATTATTTTAATCCTGCTAAGCAGAGCTTTTCAGAGCTTTCTCACCCTTCTTCATTCTCTTCCTGAGAGAGGTTGCTGAGTAAGAAGAGAAAAGAGGAGCATGGGAAGAAGCTCATCTACTCATAATGCTGCTTATATTTTCAGAATGTTTTCAGATCTGAGAGCTAATGCATAGTTCCCTGGGAATGTTAGAATAATATTAAGCGCACACACACACATACACACACACGCACACACCTGTTCCGTGCCCTCCTCCTGGGACTTCCTCCAGGACCCACCCTACTCATGGTCCCCCTCCACCTCTGGGTCCCCACCCTCCATTGCAGGTTGCTCCACCAGCAGCACTAAGGTGACAAACCAGCTCTCTAGTCCATTGTCCAACGTGGAGACACAGAATTTGGCCAACCCATCCCATCTATGCATGCCTCAGTGCTTGCTGTGGCCTCTCTTCCAATGGCTTGCTCCTTCCTCTTCTCCATGTATCCATTCAAACACCCCTGCTTTATTTTGTTCCTTCAAACTTACCACTCAATATACTAGAATGTACTCAAATACATGCTTATTCTCTATCTCCTTTCCTTAGAAAGTAAGTTCGAAGAAAGCAGGGATCTTATCCACTGGTGTAATCCTGGAACTTTTTTTTTTTTTTGGAGATGGAGTTTTGCTCTTGTCCCCCAGGCTGGAGTGCAGTGGTGCAATCTCGTCTCACTGCAACCTCCACCTCCCGGGGTTGAAGTGATTCTCCTGCCTCAGTCTCCCAAGTAGCTGGGATTACAAGTGCCCGCCACCACACCTGGCTAAGTTTTGTATTTTTAGTAGAGACCGGGTTTCACCATGTTGGCCAGGCTGGTCTCAAACTCCCTGACCTCAGGTTATCCACCCAACTAGGCCTCCCAAAGTGCTGGGATTGCAGGCGTGAGCCACCACGCCCAATCCCAGGACATTTTACAACCACTGTCCTCAAACCCTCAGCATGTATCAGAATCCCCTGGAAGCTTTGTTAAAATAGAGATTGTCAGGCCCCCATCCCTAGGGTTTCTGATGTAGTAGGTCTGAGGTGGTACCCAAGAATTTTCATTTCTAGCAAGTTCCCTGGTGATATCGATGCTTCTGGTCTAGGGATCACACTTCTAGAACAACCACATGAACTACTGTTGGCCATAGTAGGTGCTTAATAAATATTTGTAAAACAGATACATGAATGAAGGCTTTATGGTGTCTCCTGATTATTAATAAGCCTCTGTGGACATACCCAAGAGATGATTGCCCTCTTGCACCACATGCCATCTCCCAAGCCATCTTTTCCATGGATCTAAGTGCAGTCACACCTGGCCTTGAGGGGCCAGGACTTCATTCCCAGCACCCTGGTGAAGCCCTTCCCCTAAAAAGATACCTGTCATCGCAGCTATGCCAAATCATTTTACTACAGATGGTTATGGCCGAGTTTAGTCTTTTTATGTCATCATCAAAGTTCCCCTCAGGAGGACTTTCTATTTTATGTTCAAGGAGGAATATCATCACCCCGCTCATAATAACAAAAAACGAGGAACATCCTAAATGTTCAACAACAAAGAAATAAGTAAATGATGGTGTAGCCATATGCTAGAGTATCATTCAGCTGTAAAAATTATGTTTACACAGATTGTTTTAATAGCTGCAGTAAAATGGGTTTTATATAATACTACAAATAATAAAGCTGGAATAATATTCTCCTTGGAAGCTTGCTCCCGCTGGGGTAGGCATAGGCAGCCTTGCTCTGCAAATGCTGCACGGAAGTGGCAACACTTGCACCCATGAACATGCACGTTTTGCGGATTTCCTTTTGCAACTGGAGGATGCTGTTTGGTTGGATGCAGGGAAGACAGGCAGAGGCAGTGCAATAATAGAGAGGGGCTGGGCTGGCATGCGTTTCCCAACTGACTCTGGACTAAATTTAGTTTCTCTATTTAGAAGAGAGAGGACCCGTTTTATAATAATACAGAGATGACAGTTAACTTTTATTGTGCAGTAACCATGTGCTGGACATATGTTCTAAGATATGTGCATATATTAATTACATTCCATTTACTCAGGAATCCAATTATTTCAAGAAAGCAAACAGGCCAGTTTTCATCAAACACTTTGTGTGGCTGTGGGAACAAACAGGACTGCTATTTATCCAATACATTTATGTGAATGTGCTAGTTAAAAAAACAAAGATCTCTCTTGTGAATATTCTGATGGAAAGAAAATGATACAGCATAAGCAACTAAATTCTAAGGGATATTAGAAAGTGACAAGTGCTATAAAAATAGGAAGTAAGGCAGGGAGAAGCGGTGTTGATAGCATTTGAGGGATTTTTAAATAACAGGGTAGAGAAAAACCTAATTGAAAAGATGACATTTAGCTAAGACTTGATTTTGCGGAGGGAATTTATTGGTCTTGCAAAGGGAAAGTTAAATTTCAAGACTGTGCTATGGAAGAAACCCTAGTGTATTCCAGAAAGTGCTGGAAGGCTGGCAAGGCTGGAGTGGAGTCATTTAGGGCAAGGGCAGGTGGAAGGGAAGGCAGGTACAGCCCACGGGAGATGCAACACCTATGAAGCAAAGATAAGGATGCTGCCTTTTACTCAGAGTAAAATGGGGAGCCATTAGGTTTGAGCAGAAGAGAGGCAAGATATAATCAGACTTCCATTTCCAAAGCATCATTCTGGCTGCTGCGTTGTCCCTGAAAAGGGGAAAAGTAGAAGAAAGTAGATCAGTTATGAGGCTGCCGCAGAATCCAAGTGAGAGATGATGGATTCAGACCAGGTGGTGGTGGTTGCAGGGGTAAGATGTTGTATTAGTGACCTATTGCTGCTATAAGAAATCCCACCAGCAGTGGCTGAAAACAATGCAAATATTTCCTATTAAATTTCTGGAGGTAAGAAGTCCTAAAGGCAAGGTGCTGGGAGGGTTGTATTCCCTCCAGAGGCTCTAAAGAAATATCTGTTTTCTGTCCTTTTCCAGTTTCTAGAGACAAGAGACTGCCTGCATCCCTTGGTTTATGGCTCCCTCCTCCATCGTCAAAGCCAGCAGGATAGCACCTTCTAATTCTTGCCCTCATCTCTCTCTCTTATGTTTCTATCATCACATCACCTTCTCTGACTTTGACCCTCCTGCCTTCCTCCCCTAAGGACACTAGGGATTACATTGGGTCACCTGGATAATACAGGATACTGTGCCCATATCAAGGATCTTCATCACATCTGCAAATCTCCTTTTTTCATAGAAGGTAATATATTCACACGTTCTGTGGGTTATGACAGACATTTTTGGAGGGACATTTTTGGAGGGTCATTTTTGGCCTACGACAGGCATGGTCAGAGTCTACACATACTTTGAAGGCAGAGCCAAAGGTTATTCTGACAGGATGGATGTGGGCTAAGGAAAAGCAGTGAGTCCCAGGTGACCAGGAGGCTCATAACCTGAGCAACTGAAAGGATAGAGACTCTATCTGCTAAGAGATGTCCAAGTGTGGTAGAAAGCTGGGGAGGGGGCTCGGGACTCTGTCTCTATGAAGGACCCAAACACCCTTCGGGCATCCTATGTACAGGCAGCTTGACAACTTTGGAGAAAAGTGTAGTCATTGGTATTTTCATAATGGGCACTGTCAGCAGGGACTGTGGTGGGCTCTTCCTGGATGGTGGCTGGTAAGTGATAAAGGCTAGTTTGTGGGCTCAGGTGAGATGCCCCACTGAGATTTTGTAGAAAGAAAACCCTGGAAATCTAAAGTGGCTAAGTTCTTTTTTTATTATTATTATACTATATGTAACAAACCTGCACGTTGTGCACATGTACCCTAGAACTTAAAGTATAAAGTGGCTAAATTCTTATGTGACTAGGTAGGGACTAGGACTCGTTGTAATTTGGGGATGCATATAAATATGATTGCTGTCTCTTGCAAGAGAATTATGAGGGCTAAGTGTGTGCGTGTGTTCATGTGTGTATGTGCCTGTGTCTGTTTGTGTGTGTGCTATAAGCTCACCATATTAAGCTTGACATAAGAAAAATATAAAAGATTATGTCTACCCCCAAAATAATTATAGTCCATAATTCTGGGAGGTGGGATTATGGCTAATTTCTATTTCATTTTAGACTAGTTTTCTAAATAATCCACAACATGCTATATTAAGGACTTATTCTCTGAGACTGACATTTTTTTGAGAGGCCACATGGTAAAATGAAAATGATTAGTCTTACCTGGGCACAGATTGTGGCTCTACCACTCACAAGCTGAACCATGGTAAATACCATCAATTCCCACCTCTGTGACAAAGGAAGTTTTACTTGTGGATTAAATGGGATAACATTTGTGCATCAGTTAAGAATACTTTTGGCTATGGGTAATAAAACCTGACAGCAACAGCTTAAACAACAAACAGGTTTAGTTTCCTTTTTTTTTTTTTTTTTTTTTTGTGACAGAGTCTTGCTCTGTCACCCAGGCTGGAGTGTAGTGGCATGATCTCGGCTCACTGCAACCTCCACCTCCCGGTTCAAGCAATTCTCCTGCCTCCCAAGTAGCTGGGACTACAGGCACGCACCACCATGCCCAGCTAATTTTTGTATTTATAGTACAGACGGGGTTTCACTGTGTTGGCCAGGCTGCTCTTGATCTCTTGTCCTTGTGATCTGCCCACCTCGGCCTCCTAAAGTGCAGGGATTATAGGCGTGAGCCACCACACCCGGCCTAGTTTCCTTATATAGTAAGATGTCTAGGAACAAAAGACTTTAGCGTTGGCTCAGGGGCTCAGTGATGTCTGGACCAAGACTTTCGATTTTTGGCCCTTTGACTCGTGGTCACAAGATGGCTGCTGTAACCCAGCCATCATTGCTGTATTCAAGGCAAGAAGAAGGGGGAAGAAAAAAGGATAGCATTACCAGCAAATCAAATGCTTTCCCAAATCCCCACAGAATAATTCTACTTGTTTCTCATTCACTAGAAATTGGCCACTACAACTAAAGGCAATCAAAGACAAAGGAGTAAGACAGTAAGTTGCCTTAAGACAATGACCTAATAATCACTTTCTTCCACCTGAAAAAACAAGCAGTGTGCCTAGTAGACAGGAGGCAATCTATAAATGCTAGCTATAACTATTATCAAAAATTTTAGAATACTTTTGCTTTTAAGAAAGCTAGTTTGGGGGATTTAGGAACTGTTGTCTCCTTTCAGCATCCCCAAGGCTTCTGTTTCCATTATTTTCCAGTCATTAATACTCGATAATGGGCAGGTTTTCTTCAATCTGCTCACACTCCAGTTTTCATCAGCAGAAGCCATTTTTCTCTGGCCATACACAGTTGTGTGAATAATCTGGGAATATTTGGAGTTAACTTACTAGAAGCCAAATGATTACTAAGGGCTCCTCAAGGAGATTGAACCACAAAAGTCCCATCAGCTCTATTACCCAAAGGATCAGCAGAGCCATGAACAGCAAGGGGGACAAATCCCACAGCTACTAATGCAGACTGTAGACTCATAATCAGCAGGTTTGTCCACATCCCCCCATGTCTGTTAACCTGGTCCACACCACCATCTATCTCCTCCTATCTTGACAATTCCAAGAGCTCCCAATTGCCCCCAGATCCTCCCAAGCCTCTGCCAGAGTAATCCCCTTACAGAGTAAATCAGACTTTGCCCCTGAACTTCAAAGTCTTCAACAACACCCATTGCATTGGGAATGAAATTTGCATACAGAGAATCCTGAGTGTGTGATGGACCCCAGCTCACATGCCACCTCCACCCTCCATCTTCTGCCCCTTCCTCTTGCTCACTATGCACAGTCTTGGGGTTACTCATTGGAGACAAAACAACAGTCAGCCTTCAGGAAAGGGGACCTCATTTCAGACGCCTTCATGTAAGAAGGTCCAAAATCCTAGCTTAGCACACAGATTTGATTAGCATTGCTGATTGACTCTGAGAAGATAGCAAAATATGAGGGGAACGCTTGTTTTCAGTCATTTCAGGAAGACACGTGTGGGTCACAGGTAGGACGGCAGTGACAGCTGCCAGCGCACGTGGCATAAGAGCCACCGAGCTGTGACGCTCCTGAGCCATTCATCAGCCCTGGCAGCAGGACGTTGATGTTGATGAAGCAGCAAGCATGGGGGGAGGAATGAAAGATGCTCCCGTGCCTCCGCCTTGGCGCCGTCTTCCCTCCAGACACCAGGGCAGGGGAGCATCTGCCTCTTCAGGTGACACGGACGCTGCTCCCTGGCTGAGAGATGAATTATAAACAGATTGAAGACACTCGCTTTAGGGATGATGCTCTTCCTCACCCCCACCCATAATGCAAAATTAATATGAGGAGGGATGAATGCAAATCTCTATCCACATGAAGCAGGAAAGAAGCTTTTAAAACGACATTCATCTGGGAAGGAAGCATTGCATCATGTGGAGTTGCTTTAAAAGCCATGAGCAGGCCTGGAGCAGTGGCTCACACCTGTAATCCCAGCACTTTGGGAGGCTGAGGTGGGTGAATGACTTAAGGTTAGGAGTTCGAGACCAGCCTGGCCAACATAGTGAAACCCTGTTTCTACAAAAAATAAAAAAATTAGCCTGATGTGGTAGTGCACACCTGTAATCCCAGCTACTCCAGAGGCTGAGGCAGGAGAATCGCTTGAACCTGGGAGGCGGAGGTTGAAGTGAGAAGAGATCATGCCACTGCACTCCAGCCTGGGTGACAGAGCGAGACTCCATCTCAAAAAACCTAGTAATAATTAAATAAAAACATAAGCAGTGCACCTAAGATAGAGAGGAGCACTTGGCAGGAGTCCTCTGACTCATGCAATGTCCAGGAACAGCCTCCATCACCCGTCATTTCCTGTGTCATGGGGTTCACCAGCCAGGAGAGTACCTGGACAATGGGCACCAACTGTCTTGCCCTTATTCCTTCAACCCCTGCACCCTCTACAAAGAGCAAAAGCAACTCTTCGAATAGAATGCCATGTGCTTATTCATTTATATAGTCATTCAACAATCATCTATTGGGCTTGTATTAGGTGACAGGCCCTGAGAATATGCAGTGAGCAAAGTGCATGGAACCCCAGTCTTCATGCAACTAAATTTTTGTGGGATGTAGAGAGAGAAAAATGGGCAATGTAATAATACTTTCTTTCCCAAATTAAGGGTAAACAAAGAAGACAGGACACACAAACACACATACACACACACACACACACACACAGTAGTAGAGACAGAGACAGAGACGCAGACAGGGACAGAAAAGAACTTAATTGGCCTTATCCCCTTGGTTAAGTTAAAAGCAAAATCCCAATTGGTCAGGAGCAGCTCAGCATCCACCAAGCCTGTCATCACAGGTTCCTCAGTCCCACTGGTACCCAAAAGATTTATTTAAATGCTTCCATCCTTTATCCTGTAGAAGGAAAAGGAGATAGTTCATGGGGAAGGGATGTATTCCACCTGGTAACAGCCCATTGCAGACAAGCGTAAGAGGCAGGCTCAGGCTGCAGAGGATGTGCAGATGGAATCTGAGGCCCTAAGAATCGCCACCTCTCCCACCAGCAGGCTCCCCACTGGCCGTAGAGAGAAGAAAAGTGAGGTGAGACATTTACAAAACACTTATCCGTGGTAACACCATCCTATCAGCCTAAAGTCAGTGTCTAATTTGGTAATATGCGTATTCTTCCTGATTTTGGTTGTTACAGTGTGGTTAGGGAAAATTATACCCTTGTGCTTAGAAAACACATACTGAAGTATGCTTTTTGCAACTTGCTACTAAATGGGTCAGAATATACATATACAAACATACACATGTGCACACACCTACCTATATGGAGAAAGAGAGATATAAAACATATGAGAAAAAATGTTAATAAGTCTGAGTGATCTTATTCAGGAATTCTTTGTACTGCCCTTGAAACTTCCATGTAAATTTGCAAATGAATCAGAATTTAAAATTTAAGGGAAAAAAAAGAGGTCAATAATCCAGATTTTACAAATAATTATTTTTCCCAATTGAATTCCACTATGTCTTGAATCCCACTTTTTTCTCTGAAGGTACATAAACTACTTAAAATATCTGGGACAAACCCTGAAAGAAAGTTGAATGAGATTCTTAGGGACCTGCCAATCTTCTCCCTGTGCTTGTGCCCCCACACATACGTGGTTCCCTCTGCCTGAAATGCTCTTTGTTCATTCTTAACTTGGTTGCCAGTTTCTAATTCTTCACATTTTAATTTGATGTTGACTTGTTCAGTCGAAGAATTCCTAGCCTGAATCAAAGCTAACTCATCTCTTACATCTTTCTTACAGTACCTTGGATGGTCCTACCATACCTTAGCCCCATGTGTAATTATGTGTTTATTTTGTGATTATAGCCCCATGTGTAATTATGTGTTTAGTATCTGACTCTTGCATTGGGCCAAAAGAACTAAGAGAGGGCCGGGCGCGGTGGCTCACACCTGTAATCCCAGCACTTTGGGAGGCCGAAGCGGGTGGATCACGAGGTCAGGAGATCGAGACCATCCTGGCTAACACGGTGAAACCCCGTCTCTACTGAAAATACAAAAAATTAGCCGGGCGTGGTAGCGGGCGCCTGTAGTCCCAGCTACTCGGGAGGCTGAGGCAGGAGAATGGCGTGAACCTGGGAGGCGGAGCTTGCAGTGAGCTGAGATCGCGCCACTGCACTCCGGCCTGGGCGACAGAGCAGGACTCCGTCTCAAAAAAAAAAAAAAAAAGCTAAGAGAGGAGGGACTGGTTCTGTGCTGGTTTCCTGTGGAAGTAGCAGGCATTTGTTGTGCACTCAGGAAATATTTACAGAATGAGTGAGGAGAATGCACAGACTAAGGAAGAAAGGAGGGACAGAAAGAAAGCCTAAGGAAAGGAAAGAGGAAGGGACAAGGAACTGCCTAAAGTCATTCGAGAGACTTATATTTAAGGCTGTGGTCCCCTCACCTTCTGCCAATGCAGAAGTCTTAGAACTATCTATGACTCCTCTTTTTATCCTCATGTCCCACATCTAAGTGCAAGATTATCGACTCTCAGAGAAGGATTCTGTAGTGTCCAGCTGGAGGTGAGCAGTTCTTGTACTTGAGACCCTCCTGGCAACCATGAAGGGCTCCCGTTTCTTCTTCCCAGTGATAAGTCCAGCAACACTGAGTTAGTTCGTAAGGATGAGTTGTTACCCCATTGCCTACCCTTTGATCAGTATCGGATGTCTCATAAATATCTCAAACTGAATATGTCAAAAGCTGAACTGCAGTTCTACACACACACACACACACACACACACACACACACACACACAGAGTTCGCCTTCTCCGTCCCATTAAGTATCCCTCCACCTGTGAGTTGCTCAGGGCAGAAGTCTTAGAACCATCCTTGACTCCTCTTTTTATCTTCATGCCCCACATCCAATATTTCAAAACTCCTGCTGGGCCTGCCTGGATTGCCGCCAGCCTGCCCTGTGCCACCATCCCTCTTCTGTGTTATCACTCTATCTCCTAATGGCTCTTTTTGCTTTGCACCTGTGCTGCCTCCTGCAATTTGTTCTCCATCAGCAACCAGAGTAACCTCGTTAAAGCGTAAGTCACACTGAGCTTCTCTTCTGTTCAAAACCCTCCCATGGCTTCCATTCCACTTGAAGTTGAGAATCCAAGTATGCACCAGTATTGCAAAGCCCTATGGGCTATTCTCCCCGATGGGGTACCCTTGCTCACTCCTCTACAGCCACACTCGACTTCCCACTGTTCCATCAATGTACCTCTGTCTTCTGTGCATTTGCACTGGCTGGAGTTTCAGCCAGGAGGAACCTCACATCAATATCCAGGCTCAGGCCAGGTGCAGTGGCTCACACCTGTAATCCCAGCACTTTGGAACAGATCACCTGAGGCTGGGAGTTCGAGACCAGCCTGACCAACATGGAGAAACCCTGTCTCGTCTCTACTAAAATTAAAAAATTAACAAGGCATGGTGCATGCCTGTAATCCCAGCTACTCAGGAGGCTGAGGCAGGAGAATCTCTTGAACCCGAGAGCCAGAGGTTGTAGTGAGCCAAGATCGCACAATTACACTCCAGCCTGGGCGACAAGAGTCCATCTCAAAAAATAACAATAATAAATAAAATAAAATCCAGGCTCAGTCCTTCACCTCATTCAAGCTTCTTTCCAATGTTCTCTTATCAGAATGGCCAACACTGATGTAATTTAAACTATTTGTCCCCACTACTGCCACCACTAGCAGGCTGCCTCAGTGATTTTTACCCGGCTATATTAAATTTCTCTAGCACTTACCATTTTTAATTTTATTGTCTGCCTCACCCAGCTAGATCGTCAATACCATCAAGATGAGAACTTTCATAGATTTTGTTCCAGTGCCCTATTCCAGCCAGCTAGAACTATGCTTGATACATAGCAGGTGCTTAGTAAGTATTTGCTTAATGAATTAATCAAGATCAGTGTTAAAGAAAGGTGTGAATAGTTAGCTTCATTACACAAACTTATTTCTTGGACAATCAAGGCAAAGGGCATCTTGAAATTTCTAATTCTAGAATCAGATGCTATGCGAAGAATCAAAGATCATCCACTATTTCTAAAAGTTATCTTTTCCTCTAACATTTCTCTTTTACAGCTTCTTATTTTAGAGGATCCATATCTTTTTTTTAAGTGTCCTCTCCCTGTATTCTCTGTTTCCTCCAAGTTCCTTTTGTCTGTTGGTTTAGTATAGCCTCTATGTTTTAATGTAGGCTTTCCTGAACTCTCAGGTAATTCTTTTTTTTTTTTTTTTTTTTTTTTTTTTTGAGACGAAGTCTCACTCTGTCGCCCAGCCTGGAGTGCAGTGGCGGGATCTTGGCTCACTGCAAGCTCCGCCTCCCGGGTTCACGCCATTCTGCTGCCTCAGCCTCCCGAGTAGCTGGGACTACAGGCACCTGCCACCACGCCTGGCTAATTTTTTGTGTTTTTTAGTAGAGGTGGGGTTTCACCGTGTTAGCCAGGATGATCTCGATTTCCTGATCTCGTGATCCGCCCGCCTCGGCCTCCCAAAGTGCTGGGATTACAGGCGTGAGCCACCGCGCCCCGCCACTCTCAGGTAATTCTTGAAGGTCTCTTTATATTAGTAGTAATGCACCATACAGCTGTTCAGGAATTTTGTAAATGTGAGTGGAGATTTTGCTACAGGGAGAAAATATTTGAAAACCATATATCCGACATGGAATTTATATCCAGGATATATAAAGTACTTTTTTTTTTTTTTTTTTTTTTTTTTGACAGAGTCTTGTTCTGTCACCAGGCTGGAGTGCAGTGGTGCGATCTGGTTTCACTGCAACCTCCACCTCCCAGGTTCAAGAAATTCTTGTGCCTCAGCCTCCCGAATAGCTGGGACTACAGGCATGTGCCATCACACCCAGCTAATTTTTGTATTTTTAGTAGAGACGGGGTTTCACCATGTTGGCCAGGATGGTCTTGTTCTCCTGACCTCGTGATCTGCCCACCTCGGCTTCCCAAAGTGCTGAGATTACAGATGTGAGCCACCGCACCCGGCCTATATAAAGTACTCTTACAACTCAACAATCGAAATACACACAACCCGACCAAAAAACAGGCAGAAAGAATTAATAGACATTTCTCTTACAAAGAGACTAAAACGTGTATTCAACACCATAGTCCTTAGGGAAATGCAAATCAAAACCACAATGAGATATCATTTCAAGCCCACTAGGACGACTAGAACCCAAAAGTTAGACAGTACCATGTTGATAAGGGTTGGATGTGTGTCCCCACAAAATCTCATTTTGAAATGTGGCCCCCAGTGTTGGAGGTGGAGCCTGGTGGGAGGTGATTGGATCATGTGTGTGGGTCCCTCCAAATGGCTTAGCACCATCCCCTTGGTGGTGAATGGGTTCTCACTCAGTTAATTCACACAAGATCTGGTTGTTTAAAAGAATATGGGGCCTTCCTTCTCTCTCTCTCGCTTCTGCTCTCGCCATGTGACGCACCTGCTCCCACTTTGCTTTCCACCATGATTGCAAGCTTCCTGAGGCCCTCACCAGAAGCCAAGCAGATGTTGGTGCCATGTCTGTACAGCCCACAGAGCTGTGAGCCAGTTAAACCTCTTTCCTTCACAAAATAACCAGCCTCAGGTACTCCTTTATAGCAATGCAAGAATGGCCTAATGCCCATGAATTGGTGAAGATATTTTTAAAAACTAGAAAATTGCCGGTAGAAATGTAAAATTGCACAGTCCCTTTGGAAAACATTTTAGCAATTCCCCAAAAAGTTAAACAGGCCGGGCACGGTAGCTCATGCCTGTAATCCCAGCATTTTGGGAGGCCGAAGTGGGTGGATCACGAGGTCAGGAGATCGAGACCATCCTGGCTAACACGGTGAAACCCCGTCTCTACTAAAAATACTAAAAATTAGCCGGGGGTGGTGGCAGGCGCCTGTAGTCCCAGCTACTCCAGAGGCTAAGGCAGGAGAATGGCTGTGAACCCAGGAGGCAGAGCTTGCAGTGAACCGCGATCAGGCCACTGCACTCCAGCCTGGGAGACAGAGTGAGACTCCATCTCAAAAAAAAAAAAAAAAAAAAAAGTTAAACATAAAGTTACTATATGATCCAGAAGTTCCGCTTCAAATTTCTTCCCAATAGAATTGAAAACAAATGTTCATGCAAAGATATGTACACAAATGCCCACATTGGCATTATTCGTAATACCAAGAATTCAAACCAAATATCTCTCAACTGATGTATTGATAAACAAAATGTGTTTATCCATGCTATAAAAAGAAAGGAAGTACTGATACATGAACTAACATAGATAAATCTTAAACACACTATACAAAGTGAAAGAAGTCAGACACAAAAGGTCATACATCATATGATTCCATTTATATGAAATATCTGTAATGACAAAATCCATGAAGACAGAGTGGTGGTTGCCGGGGGCCAGTGTTTGAGGGAATGAGGAGTGACTGCTAATGGAGTGATGAAAATGTTCCAGAATCAGATAGTGGTGATGGCTGTTCAATTCTGAGAATGCACGAAAAGCAGCTGAATTGTATACTTTTAAAGGATAAGTTTTATGTTATGTGAATTATAGCTCAATAAAGCCACATTACAAAAACACTTAAAAGCAGGTCTAATAGATATTTTTATATCTACCATCATTTTTCTTAAAAGTCGTGACAACTCCTCTGTTGTGAGTTTCTAAGTTACTGCACATCTTGGCCGCAAGAGATCAGAGGAACCCTAAGACAGGCGGCACTCTAAGTTAGGAAGTACTTATGATTTCTCCATGGTTTCCCACAGCAACTCCAGGCCAGCAAATTGGGAAAATTATGCTCCACAAACCTTCTGCCTTATTTTACCCTTTGTTAAACTTAAACCAGAGATGCAACTCACTAACCTATGCCGTGAAATGGCGTTGACATTAGAATATTTATTTTATAAATAGAAATACACCCCCACTCTTTGAGCACAGTGGTTCATGCCTGTAATCCCATCACTTTGGGAGGCCCAGGCAGGAGGATTGCTTGAGGCCAGGAGTTTGAGACCAGCCTGGGCAACAGAGCAAGACCTCATCTGTACAAAAAATACAAAATTAGTAGGATGAGGTGGCACACGCCTGTAATCCCAGCTATTCGGGAGATTTGGGTGAGAGGACCACCTGAGCTCAGGAGTTTGAGGCTGCAGTGAGCTATGATGGCACCATGTACTCCCGCCTGGGCAATAGAGTGAGACTCTGTCTCTAAAAAAAGAAAAAGAAAAGAAATGCATCCTCCTAGATCCTAATTCTGAAGGACCTTCCACCTCCAGTCATAAGAGGTGATATGTGTGGTGATGTTCATGACAAATGGTTGTCACAGAATGCATCTCAAGTCTTTGTCATTGTCATCCTTTAACGCAAAAGAAATCCCCCACAGTCTGTCAGGACATGAAGCTGCCCTAACGTACATTCCAATCCACATGATAAACCTTCCTTGCAAAGATTTCAGCCCTGAGCTAGGGATTCTCAGCTCCAGCTTCACACTACAATCACTGGAGAAGCTTTTTAGTAGTATCATCCAGGCCAGGCACGGTGGCCCACGCCTGTAATCCCAGCACTTTGGGAGGCTGAGACAGGCAGATCACGAGGTCAAGAGATCGAGACCACCCTGGCCAACATGGTGAAACCCCATCTCTACTAAAAATACAAAAATTAGCCAGGCTTGGTGGCACGCGCCTGTAGTCGCAGCTACTTGAGAGGCTGAGGCAGGAGAATTGCTTGAACCCAGGAGGCAGAGGTTACAGTGAGCCGAGATCACACCACTGCACTCCAGCCTGGGCGATAGAGCAAGACTCTGTCTCAAAATCAATTAATTAAAATAATAACATTGATAGGGTCTCATCTCAAAACAATTGAATCTGAATCTTTGGGGATGAATCCTGGGCATGATTATGTTTTAAAGCACCTAAGATTATTTATTCCATTGTGCAGCCAGGCTTGAGAAACACTAATTGGACCAAAAGCAAAATCAACACAAAGCATATTTGGGCATTATGTGGGTCCAGTTCATAAGGGGGATGCATATTTCAAAACTTTATTATTTTGTTTTGTTAATGTCAGCAGTACTCACTGATGTCATTCTCGTGCATGCAGATTAGCATGGAAAGTGAGGCTACTCCCAAGGGTCTCTTTGGCCTTCATCACCTCCAAGAGGTACAGAGTACAGGAAGACAAGAAACAAGACTGCCTGACTTGGTAGCACCAGGCTCCTCTTTCTCTGTGTCATCTCTGTGTGTGCCACCTTCTGTAAGGACTCTTTACACAGCAAGCACCAGCAAGTCCAAGTATTAAATGTCATTTTGGTTTGGCCAACATGAGTTCTTCAGGCTCAACCTACAGACCTTCACTGCACCCCACACAGCGTAGCAAATGGTACAACCTGGATATGATCAGCCCAGGCTTGGCCACCTATTGCCAGAGGCTTTGTCTGTGGTGGAAGGAGGTACTCCTGTTTCATTTATCCTGATAACCGTGTCCCCCAGCTCTCAAGAGCAGCCTTATCCCCCTGCAGAAGACCCCCCACCATAGGACAGAGCTGTTCAAGTATCTCTAATCTGGTTTCTTTGTTCAGCGGCATTGTCAAAAATTGCCACCAGTAACTTTATTCCTAAGGACTTTCTTGATCCAAGCGGATTTAGACTGGAGTTTCCAAAATGTTTTTCCCTAAATCTGGTTTCTTTGTTCAGTGACATTGTCAAAAACCACCACCACTAACTTTATTCCTAAGGACTTTCTTGATCCAAGCGGATTTAGACTGGAGTTTCCAAAATGTTTTTCCCTAAATCTGGTTTCTTTGTTCAGTGACATTATCAAAAACCACCACCACTAACTTTATTCCTAAGGACTTTCTTGATCCAAGTGGATTTAGGCTGGAGTTTTCAAATTTTTTTTATTTAACTCATTCCTTCTTTTCCAAAAAATTTACATGTTTTGATAGTCCATTCTGCCTCCACCATGGAGTTGGGGCAGAGCTGGAGAATCTTCCTCTTTCTCTACTCTTTCCATCAAAAACCATTGCTGCATTCTTCATTTGCCCACCAAGTATGTGCTGAGTGCTGCCTTCTCCGGATTGTATTACAGAAACAAGGTTTTTGTTTTACTGTATTAGAGATTTTTGTTGAGAGCAGGTTTTAGGGGCTCTTGCCACACATAAAAACCTAACTATGTGAGATGACGGGTATGTTCATTTGCTTGACTACAGTAACCATTTCACCATGGATGAATTATCAAAACATCATATTGTGCACCAGAAAGATGTACAATAAAAAAAAATAAAAATAAACTCTGGGCAGATTATTTTGGGTCTTGATATTTCCTCAGCATACTAGCACATTTTCTATTTTTTTTCCAAACAGCCCTCATTGAGAGAGTCAAATTTGTTTTGTTTTCATCAAATCGTAAAATTTTATTTCACAGATTTATCTTGTTAACTTCTGAAACTACAAAGCAAAAAGATGCAAGATGAAACAAATTCTGTGAAGACAGTGCCTGACATAAGATAGTCAACACATTCTTACTAATGATTTCTCTTAAATGATTATATTGATTCTCTTTACATTAAGCTATTTGCTATTTATTTGGGACCAAGATTACCAATATATTGCAAAATGTATTATTAAGTGTCTATAATTGCATAAAGATTTAAATAAAAAAGCAGGACTCGCACAATTTATATTTTTTTTCCATTATGGAACACAAACACAATAATGCTACTCTCCGTTGATTTATGTTAGCATATCAAGTAGAGTTGCTCATGAAAATATAACCCAATTTATGTGTGAAAATTGATTGTAACAATGAAAAAAACACTTCAGGAAATAAACTCTAACATTTAGGCTAAAAACAACACCAGGTTTTTTGTTAAATATATCTTATTATTTAAAGACTTTGTAAGCTGGGCATGGTGGTTCATGCCTGTAATCCCACCACTTTGAGAGGCTGAGGTGGGCAGATCACCTGAGCCCAGATGTTCAAGACCAGCCTGGGTAACACAGAGAAACCCTGTCTCTACAAAAAAAAAAAAATTAGCCAGGCATGGTGCACTGGCCATGCAGGCATGTTCCTGTAGTTCCAGCTACTCAGGAAGCTGTTGGGGGAGTCGCTTGAGCCCTTGAGGTGGAGGTTGCAGTAAGCTGAGGTGGTGCCACTGCACTGCAGCCCGGGCAACCGAGTGAGACCCTGTCTCAGAAAAAAAAGAAAAAAATTGTAATCGTGAATTGCTAAGACATAGATGACTCTCCCTCAGAGATCTTGATCTGCTCCCACTCCCTTGTCAATCACTAAGTCTCAGAGTCCCCTGGAGGAATGGGAATCATAACTAGCGTCCCTGAGCACTCAATAGGAGCTCAACTGTGCTGTGCATATATCACCTCATTTAATCCCCACCACAACCCTAGGACGTGGGATGTGGTTAGTGCACCCAACTCACGCATAAGGCAATGGATGCCCAGAGAAGGCATGTAACTGGCCTGAGACCACACAGCCAGAGCAGGATGGGGCTGAAATTTGGTACTGGAGTCTGCATTCTTATGATCCAACTACATGATAACCCTCAAGGTCAGTACAGCACAAACTCAGATCTTTTCCAGTGAACTAAAAGCTTCTTGAGAGCAGGGACAATGTTATTCATCTGTGTCTCTTCAGTCCTGGAAATAAGGCCTAAACATATTTAGTGCCCAGCAAAGATTTCTTGAGTTAATGATTAAGAGTTATTTTATAATTAAGCTGTGACTGCCTAGCATGCCCTAAGAGAATCAGAAAATGGGCTCAGTTGACGAGACCACAGGATCAGAGGAAGCAGAGTAAAATACATTGGATGGTGGTCATTTTCAGAGAATGAATCACTTTGGGAATACAGTCTAGAGAGAATTTCACAGGATTCTCTCCATTATTGCTTACAAAAAACTAAGTTGACCTAAGGGGTTTCCAGTACGTTGACTCCCCATGGTCATAGTTTTAAGTATATGCTCAATGACTAACCCTATGGGCCAATCTTTTCCTTCTTGCACATAGGAATTTGAAAGTTATTTTGTTTTACTTATCACTAAGTTTAGCTTTGTAACCTATCAACCACGGTTATGAATATTACACATACCACAAATTCCTCAAGTCAAAATTAGCTTAATTTTACCCTAAATACAAATGTGTAAACTACAGCATGTGGATGTGGATGTGTGTGTTTGTGTGTGTGTAATAACAGGTCTTTATTTTCTAATTATATAAAATATGCCAGAGCTAACATGCACAATACGAACAATAACATCTCAAGACCCCAATATGAATATGCCTTGGCCACACTAATTTGACAATCACATGACAATTCCCGTACGTTCCTTTTGCCGCCGCCAGTCATTAGGGTTCAACATTTGTCCTTCAAATCCTTCAGCAGCAGTGACTGCCATGCCTTCCTTCAGTACACATTCCCCATTCTCACAAAGATGAGCCATTCAGTTGCTTCATGTGAGAAGCCAGCAGTAGAGCAGGGCTGCCCTGCCCTGCTGCTCTCTACTGCACTCAATGGCCAAGACAACCAAGGCTCCTGTGAAACATTTCTGCTGTCACTAGATGTGGTCGAAGGACGCTTGATGGAGTAAGACTGAGATGAAGGAAACAGCTTGTCCCACAAACTCAAGAGCCTGGGATTCCAGCTGGAAAGGGAAAGTGCAGAGTCATGCTCTTGTTGCCTTTTGCAGTTAATACGGGGACTCCAGTGGGATGTAAGACCTTGAGTGGCGTTACAGATGAATTTGGCTTCCATGAACAGATATATTCAATGACTATCCTGCTTTGGTTATTGATGATTTCACGCATCCTGTGACTGATTGTGTGAGCAGCCACTGCACTAATGGAAAATAAATGAAGGTCTCTTGCTATTATGTCAAGGCAGTTTTTAAAAAGACGCTGCAGGACCAAGAAAAGCAAAATTAAATCTCTTCTTACTTTATAGATGTAAATTTGCACATTCATGCTATATCAACCCTTCGTGTCACCTTCTCTCTCTACATATAAGGGTATTTTTTAAAATGTGTTACAGAAAGAAAGAGACAGAGAGAGTTTTCTGTAATTGAATTTCATTTCTATAATGAGGCCATAAATGCTTGAAACTTAATCTCAGGTCTTGCTGCAATTGACTCAATCTGGATGGTTTCTACTTGAGCCCATAATGAAAAGCAATTTATGGCAAATCAGTACTAATGGCCAGTTAACTGTTTCTGAGCTTTGAACTAAAATTGAGATGTAGTAACATGTTTACCCAACCTCAAGTATGTCAATATTGAAAACTAAATAGCAAAGAGAGGTCAAAATTCCTTCGGCTTCTTCTCAAATAATGGGTGATTGGAGTCTCGTGATGCAAATGAATCTTCACCACTCAGAGGACTATGTGCTTTGAGAATAAAAAAAGAATAGCACCAAATGTGGTGAACATTTCTTGTTTATTTATTTATTCTCTTTCCTAACAACACTCTATTTAAATTGGAATTACCTCTTTCATGTTAGACATGATCTATTCCGGTGGTTACCTCCACCAAGGTAGGTCAACTAGGCATCCCTTTTTAAACAGAGGGACAAATAATTGAAAGGAGCTTATGTTCAATTTCATTTGAAAGATGGCTTGTCCTCTAATCCCTTTGTATCTAGGGAGCACTGATGAGGTTCCCAGTGTCTTCCGGGGCTGCCTTGGGCCACCCAGGCCAATACTGAGCTTCCCGCTAGTTCCAGGGGCACACACTCTCCATCACCCTTATCTCTGTTCAATAAATCACCTTGTGCCAAGTTGATTTCTTTTTGCTTGCAAAGAATTCTAGACCATATATCTACATATTTTTAAAATATTATTGATTTACTAATATATCTATTGAGTAGCAATTAAGTGCCCAGAGTTTAGCTTAGCACTCTGAAAGATCTGTACAATCCCTGCCCCCAAAACCTCAAGAAATCCCCCGATAGACCATGCATATGAACTGGGAAGGTTTCAGTAAAGAAACAGAAGGAGGGGGCCGGGCGCGGTGGCTCAAAACTGTAATCCCAGCACTTTGGGAGGCTGAGGCAGGTGGATCATGAGGTCAAGAGATCGAGACCATCCTGGCCAACATGGTGAAACCCCATCCCTACTAAAAAAATACAAGAATTAGCTGGGCATAGTGGCATGCACCTGTAGCCCCAGCTACTCTGGAGGCTGAGGCAGGAGAGTCGCTTGAACCCAGGAGGCAGAGGTTGCAGTGAGCCGAGATCACACCACTACACTCCAGCCTGGGTGATAGAGCGAGACTCCACCTCAAAAAAAAAAAAGAGAGAAAAAAAGAAAGAAAAAGAGGGAGGAAGAAATTTCCACAATGTGGAAAATGCTGGATATACCTTTACACTTTGAAACAAAGATTCATGTTTGCATTATAAGCACACACACAGAGAGAGACTTTAATAAAGGCACAGAAAACTCTAAACATTGGAGCTTTGGATCTGCATTGATCTGATTTCTAGCAATTCAATGATTTCTAGCATTGGAACTGAGCTAGAATACCCGGGCTGGTGAGGATACATATTAATACCTGGTAATGGGCATGGCCACCTGTTCATCAAATACACTTTCCCCGTGCACTTGCTGGAAGGCAACTAAGGCTTGTCCCACAGCTACATTCCCTAGTATCCCCTTTCCCAGAACCTAGATGGGATCATATGACTAGAATCCACTCAGGAAATATGAACAGAAGCAGTGTGTGTTGATGTGTCTTAAGATGCAGCTGTGTTTTCTCTACTTGTTTTTTTTTTCCTTTGTTGCCATCTTGTCATGGGTTATCACATCCATTTTGGAAGCCATGTGTTGAAGTTGGCAGAGTCATGTATAGAACTAATCACTGCTGAAAAGTGATTCATCTAATGATTCAGAGCAACCATTCGGAGGGTTCTAGCAGTAAGAAATAAACATCTATTGTGTTTGAGCCATTTTGCATTTTTAGATTTATTTGTCATAGCAACCAGTATTATCCTAAACAGCACACTCAGATACACACACACAATAGAAATTTCTATATTTTACATGACTGCTTTGTTTTAGACAATTTTATTCAGCGAACAAATATTAGCTGAAATCCTATCATTTGCTAAGTATTCTGTTAGGATTTGCAAATATAATTCAAACCAGGTCTGTCGAGTTTCCAACATCCTAGAATACGTAGCTTAAAATATTTAATCAAGTAATAATATGGCTTTCCATTTATGTAACACATTAATATATAAAGTCATTTTTCACATCTACTAACTCATGTGGTTCTCACATTTCCTTAGTGTAGGCAAGGCAGAGATCATTAACTCCATTTCCAAGTATGAAACCAGACTCTCAACAACATTCCCATGGTCAAACATCTAGCAAGGCTACATCTGAACTGAAGTTGAGAGCAGTGATTCTCAACTGGAGGTGATTTTGCTCTCCACCTTCCCCAGGGGCAGTGTCTGGAGACATTTATTGTTGATTGTCACACTTGGACAGGGGGTGCTACTGACAGCTGGTGGGCAGAGTCCTGGAATGCTGATCAGCACCTTAGCATGCACAGGACACTTTCTACAACACAGAATTATAAAATCCAAAATGCCAATGATGCTGAGATTGAAAAACGTTGGCTGAGAGCTTCTGTTTCCTAATCATTGGTTTATCCCAGGAGAGCTTCAAACCTCTCAACAACAACCCAGGAAATTAGAAGACTATAGAGAAACGCTTTCAATATTCTAAAGAAAAAAACATTTTTAACCAAGAATTCCATACCTACACAAATTAAAGTATGACAGGAAAACAAAAACATTCCCATATATTCTAGGTCTTTTGGAGAGCCAGTAATGACATAAACCACAAAGATTAGGAAGCGAGTCAAGAAGAAGGAAGACTAACACATAAAAGAAGCAAACAGAATCCTTGGGATGCTGCTAAAGGAAGATCAAAGATGGGAGCTGCTCACTAGGTGTAGACAGCAACTTGCCCATGCTGGAGTAGGTCAAAAGACTCTAGGAGAGATGACCATCAAAAAAACAAAATTGATGGAATATATTGATAGGAGGTTTAGACAACTAGTGGAGAATATGGGGTTGTTAATGATGAGTTTCTTAAAAATATAAAATAAAATAAAGTACCAGGACAATTACTGATATAGTTTGGATATTTGTCCCCACCCATTATGTTGAAACGTAATGCCCAGTGCTGGAGGTGTGTCCTGGTGGGAAGTGTTTGGATCTTGGGAGCGGGTCCCTTGTGAATGGCTTGGGCCATCCCCTTGGTGATAAGTGAGCTCCGGCTCTGAGTTCACACAAGATCTGGTCATTTAAAAGTGTGTGGCACCTCCCCTCCTACTCTCTCTCTTGCTCCTGCTTTCGCCATGTGGTGTGCCTGCTCCCCACTTGCCTTCCGCCATGCTTGAAAGCTTCCTGAGGTCTCGCCAGAAACAAACGTCGCTATGCTTCCTGTACACCCTACAGAATCATGAACCAATGAAACCTCTTTTCTTATAAATTACCCAGTCTCAGGTATTTCTTTAGAGCAATGCAAAAAGGGCCTAACACAATTACTAACTCCAGGTAAAACAAAAAGTAACATAAAATAAAATGTAATCTAGTAATTCACATGGTTTACATGTGAATCATGTTTCACCATCCTAAATATGTAAAAATTATATGATCTAATCTAGATAACAATGTAACTCATAGGTGATGGGGCACAAAAGCTGAATATATTTCAGTGTGTCAAAAAGAGAATTAGAGCTGCATTGAAACTGAATTCTCAGGCTCAACAGCAGGAAGTCCTCTAAGAACAAAAGCCGAAAATATATCACCTGGAATTATAAGGCAAAGTGCCACAAAAATTATCAAAACAGTTTAAAGTGGTTGCCTGTCACTCAGGGGAATTAGGCAAATAGTAGGGGACTGTTTTGGCTCGGTTTGGTTTGGATTTTTAACAAATCCGGTTGAAATAATTGAATCTTTAAATTATGTAATGTATAACTTTGTTTTATTAAAAGTGCAGTGAATTTTTGTAAGTTTTCTATGTAGTTTTTCTCCCAAATGTCCAATTTCTTCACTTAAAGATGAGACTATTTCATAACCCGTTGGAACTTTTGATTTCTTCTTCAAATGGTCTGACATTTTGTAGTTCATTTCTATGCATGCATTTACCACTCACTGTATAAGTGATTCAAAGATAGGTCTTATACTTTATGGAAGTATAAATCATAGTCTATACTTAAAGAATCCACAAGCTCACTAGAGAAAGAAATTGGGAAGACATAAAAGAGTAAAGTGACTTTGAGTATTTCATAAATTCTTACATGACATTTTTTCAGTTTCATATCACTTAATTTAGAAACCATCTTACCATCGATTGTGTCTTACAATATATGATGTTTGCTTCTTAGTGCTATATAAAATAATATCTTTTAATCTATACAGTTTCGAGGTTGTCTGTTTATGGAATATGTAACTAAAGGTTAAGTTATTCAAAACAGACTCTAATTGTTGTGTGAGTGCAAAGATGGAGCATGCGGGGAAAACTCTTTAGAGGAAGCAGGATTTGAGCATCATGTTTAGATACAGAGAAGTGAGGTCTTGCCTCCTAACCATCTCTCAAATTTGCCCACTTGCTTCACACCCAGGGCTTCTGCCTTCCTTTAAGCCACAGTTTTCTTACCCCCAGATCACCAGTGCCATGTGGGCTGACCCCTTCAATTCTGCTCCCTCAGGCTTTTCCCCCTGCAGCCCCAGGGATCTTCCTGAAATGTAAATCGAATTACCCCACTTCCTCCTGAAGACGTTCCAAGGGCTCCCCAAATGCCTGGTGGGTAACAATATGTGTCCCCATTTGGTGGCTGCCAACCCTTCAGCCCCATCCCTTTTACCCTTCACACCCCACTCGACCATTCAGTCCCAAGAATGCATCATGCTCTCCCACTTCTGAGGCTTTTCTGGGTGCCGTGCTTGCCTGGACATTCCCTAACCCCCATTCGTGTTTGGCTAGCTCCTCCTCAACTCTAAGTTTCCTGTTTAAACATTTAATTTGTTCGATCCTCTCAAGTGTGGGTTCAACATCTCTGCTGTGGCTTCCTGTGGTATCTTGTGTCCCCACTGGAGCCCTATGCCATAAGTAGCTGTTGCACTGAACCCTCAGGATGCAAGGCAAATAATCTAGAAACAATTCTGGTTTTGTCTTTTCCTTCCCTTTCTACCACTTAGAGGGATGACCCTTTGTCTTCCCCATGAATAATGACTAGGAGGGTTTACAGCTCACAAGTTCTGACACAGAAAGGTTGTTATCCAACAATGTGTCACTCCCTCTTCCAACATGCAGAGCTGTCACAGGGAAGCAGCTGTCCAGCTGGGAATAACATTTGCCACCATGACATATAGTTGGGGGTGTGTGGCTAGTTGTCACCAATAGCGTGGGAGCAGTGGTGATGTGTTGCTTCTGAGCCAAGGTGAGTAGGAATAGAGAGTGTCAGCTTTGTACTTTCTCTTCCCCTATCCAAATACAAATATGCAAAATGGAAATAGCCGGGTTCTCAGCAGCACCTGGAAGTTGTTACTGAAACACCAGGGGTTTGGTCTGAGTCCTACTGCTTACTGCATAGAAAGCAAATCACTGAGACGCCGAGTATTGCCAAGGAAGAAGGCTTTAATTGGTTGCTGCAGCTGAGGAGATGGGAGCTCAGTCTCAAATCCATATCCCTGACTGACTAAAACCAGGGCTTTATATAGCAGGCAAGAAATGTAACAATGTGTAAGGAAACAGGAACTTGGGAAGGACGAGGAAGCCATCATGGTGAATGAGGGGTCCAGCATCTGGTGTGGTGATCTAGTTTCCCTTCTTTGATATTTTTTGTGAGAAGCATGAGGTCGTTTCCTGAGAAAGGAACTCAGATAAAACAAATATACACTTCAAGCTTTAACAGCACAAGGGTCAATTTCTATGTTTATCCAAAAGCAACTCTCTATGGGACTCTTAGGCTGGTTTCAGAAGGACTTCCACTAGCCAGATTTAAGGGGGACATAATTCTCTTGTGTCTGTCCATTGAGATTTGGGGATTTATTTGGTATTCTGGTTACTGCTATTCTATTGTATTCCCCTATAATCAGTCTTATAATATCCTTAAGATCATATAGTCTCGATGTGTTATTTGAAAATTATATTAATTACATAAATCAAAATTTTATAAGCTTGCTATAAGTAAAATGTCCTCCCTGTTTAAGTATGACTCCCTCCCCACTGAACATTGTTCCTTCTCCCCCATATCTGCTAGCTGCCTTTGTCTATTGGGGCTTCTGCAACAAAGTGCAATAGCCTGGGTGGCTTATTGACAACAGTTTATCTCTCACAGTTCTGCAGGCTAAAAAGTCCAAAGTGAAGGCTCTAAAGATTCAGTGTCTGGTGAGGACCCACTGCCTCCTTGTCTTCATGCAGTAGAAGGGATGAGGGAGCTCTCTGGGATCACTTTTTTAAGGATACTGTATTAGTCTGTTTTCACGCTGCTAATAAAGACATATCCTAGACTAGGTAATCTATAAAGGAAAGAGGTTTAATGGGTTCACAGTTCCACATAGCTGGGGTGGCCTCACAGTAATGGAGGAAGGTGAAGGAGGAGCAAAGTCACATCTTACATGGTGGCAGGCAAGAGAGCATGTGCAGGGGAACTCCCCTATATAAAACCATCAGATCTCATGAGATTTATTCACTATCATGAGAACAGCATGGGAAAGACCTGCCCCCATGATTCAATTACCTCCCACTGGGCCCCTCCCATGACACATGAGGATTATTACAATTCAAAATAAAATTTGGTTGGGGACACAGCCAAACCATATCAGGCACTAATCCCATTAATGTGGGCTCCATCCTCATGATCTAATCACCTCCCAAAGGCCCCAGTTCCTCATACCATCACACTGGGTGTTAAGATTTCAACTTATGAATTAGGGAGGGGGACACAACATTCCATCTATAGCACTAGCTAAGGTTTTTGATCCCAAGGGTGGCATGTAAATCAAGCAAACCTATTCTTCTTTGATTAGTATTAAGTAAGGTGGCTTTGCATCCCCCAGACATGGAAGGTGTTAATTTTTTTTTTTTTTTTTTTTTTTTGGAGACAAGTTCTCCTTCTGTTACCCAGGCTGGAGTGCAGTGGTACGATCTCAGCTCACTGCAACCTCCGCCTCCCAGGTTCAAGAGATTCTCCTGCCTCAGCCTCCCTAGTAGCTGGAACTACAGGTGCATGCCACCATGCCTGGCTAATTTTTTATATTTTAGTCGAGACAGGGTTTCACCGTATTGCCCAGGGTGGTCTCGAACTCCTGAGCTCAGGCAGTCTGCCTGCCTCAGCCTCCCGACGTTCTGGGATTACAGGTGTGCACCACCATGCCTGGCCCTAAGGTGTTAAAATTTGACCCTTTTTCTTATACATATACATCCACGGGTCCTCCCAAGACCCTCCTCTGGAGAAGCTGCTATATCTGCTGAATCTACCCATGCAAAATCTCCTTGGTACAGACGAGTCCCATCTTTCCTGCTAGATGTTTCTGAGTCCTCATGACCCCTGAGCTTCTGTTCCATGCAGAATAGCACAGCCCCTTTCAGTATGGGGTTCCTTGCTGCAGCCCACTGCCATCTTTTAAAATATCCCCATACCAATATTTTGACTGTTGACTGTGTTGTAATATGTCTCCAAGACTCATAACACTTAGATCCACCCTCCAAGAGCAGCAGAGAATTTTTCCCCCTCTCTCCATCTCTGCTGCTATAGGCTCTTTGTGTTGTTATTCTTTAACTATTGTGTTAAAGTGTTGTTGTTGTTTAACTATTGTCAACTCTGAATGCAATTTAACAATACAACTATGTAATTACCCATACAGAAAAATTGTGTTTCTCAGCAACAAATTGGGAAATTAAATTCACCAGCTCACCCAAAGCTAAAAATGCCCAAATACTTCCAACTTTCTTTTTCCTTTAGCACCATGCAGCCTATAAAAAATGTTACTCTGGGCCGGGCGCGGTGGCTCACGCCTGTAATCCCAGCACTTTGGGAGGCCGAGCTGGGCGGATCACTAGGTCAGGAGATTGAGACCATCCTGGCTAACACGGTGAAACCCCGTCTCTACTAAAAATACAAAAAATTAGCCGGGCGAGGTGGCGGGTGCCTGTAGTCCCAGCTACTCGGGAGGCTGAGGCAGGAGAATGGCGTGAACCCGGGAGGCAGAGCTTGCAGTGAGCCGAGATCATGCCACTGCACTCCAGCCTGGGCGACAGAGCGAGACTCCGTCTCAAAAAAAAAAAAAGGAGAGGAAAAAAAAGAAATCATCACACAAATATCTAGAAACCAAGGATAACAATTTCCTCATATTTGTAAAATAAATTATAATGCAAGTTGATTAACTTTTTAAAAATACAGTGGTCCTAGACGATCTTTAATTGATGGAATAAAAATTGTTCTCTAGTTGTTTAAGACAAGAGACATTCTTTGATGTCAGATATTCATCATCAAAATAGTAACAAATATAATAATGCATTAACCATATATTGTTTGACTGCCATCTATGTGCTGATGTATAGTTGGGATGGAGACAAGCAGTTGCCCTCAAACCCATCCTCCTCTTCTTTCAGCGAGTAATAGAATACCCACTTTTCACCAGCTTCTTAGGATCAGGGCCACACTTTCCAGCACCCCTTGTAGGAAGATGTAGCAACGTTACTGTGCCCAGGCCAATGGAATGATGGGCCTTTTCCAAGGCATGATTCTGTTTCCCCTTATCTCCTTCCTGCTGGTTGTACTGGGATGTGTTGAACCACCTGGGACCAAGTGGATAACATCCCAGGAACGGCCAAGCAACAAAAGAGAAAGAGTCCAGGTCCCTTGTGACTTTGGATTAATGAGGCCACTTAGTTGACGATTAATGGCAGCTGCCAAACCAACTCAGTTTTACTGGAGAGGGAACAAACAAGTGTCCTAATTATTCCAATGAGTAATAGTGAAGAAAAAAAGTAATACTCTTCAGATCTCAAGGAGCTTAAAGTGTAATCATAACAGCTGCTTTTTACTTGAACCAGGCCCTCTGCCCTAGTGCTTCTCAGCATCATTCCATTCAATGCTTACAACAATCCAGTGAGGTAGGTCTATTACTCCCATTTTTCAGAAGAGGAAACTGAGGCTTGGAGATGATAAATTATTTTCTCCAAGTCATGTGATAATGGTAAGTAGTGACCACAGCCCAAATCCAAGTTCCTCCACTCCAAAGTCCATGCTTTTATATAATACAGCTCCCCGATGCAAAGACTGCGGCAGATTGATCTCTCACAGGTCAGCTCAAATTGGTTCCCTAGAGAAGTGTGTTGGAAAGAATTCTTGGTCACAAATGAAAGCAGGCAGACGGGCCAGGAAGCGTGTGATCATTGACTAGACCAGCTGTATTCATTTCCTGGGGCTTCCATAAAAAGCACCACAAACTGGGTGGCTTAATACTATAGAAATGTATGTCTCACACTTCTGGAGTTTAGGAGTCTGATATTAAGGCATAGGCAGGGCCACGTTCCCTCTGAAGTTTCCAGGGAAGAGTCTGTCCCAGGCCTATCTCCCAATTCTAGGTACTCCTTAGTTTGCAGCAGCGTAACTCCAGCCTTCACCTGGCATTCTCCCTGCATACATGACTGTCCCTGTGTCCAAATTTTCTTTGTGACAAGGTCACCAGTCATATTTGATTAGGGGTCCGCCATACTCCAATATGACCCCATCTTAGCTAACTACATCTGCAACAATCCTATTTTCAATTAAGGGGTACTAGGGGTTAAGACTTCAGGGGTGGGAGGTCTGTACTCAGGGAAGCCATTTGCCTTCTCTTGGATACTGACTTCCTTAAAAAAAAAAAAAAAAAGAAAAAAAAGAAAAGAAAGAAAGAGAAGAAAATTAGAGAAGACTGTCCCTGGAGATAGATTAGAACTTTCACAATCGTTTTATAAAATGTCCTCACATGCTCATTTCTTAATGAATGCTTAATGCTTCCAGGGATTCAAATAAACAAAAATTGATTATCTATTTCCACACTAGATGAAGAACATATTAATAATCCCTTGTGAAAACAATTGAGGTTAGAAGTTACTGAAGATGAATCACACAGAAGGCTGATGGTAACATTAGTATTGAAACTCAGATTTTCCAACCAGAACTGTTTATATAGTAGAGCCTCAGCAAAATATTAGATTTTGGAAGCAGGGAAGGTAACATTTCTGGGAAAGCCAATATTTCCTTCTCACTAGCAAAAGGTCTGGCTTAGAAGATGATTCGTTCCTCCTTCACTGCAGAAGACAGACTTAAATTCCTGAGCAGGAAGCAGTGATTTCAAGGTCAAAGGATATCACCAGCAGTAAATCTCCTTCCCGTCTCCTGGGCATCCTCACAGTGCATCCTACTCAGGCAGCATTATTATTGTATCTCTCTTGTAGCTGGAGATACTAAGGCCCAGAGAGTTGGCCACATCTTGTCAAAGGTCCAGGTGACACAAATAAGAGTAGTGGAGAGCCACAGGAGTCCTTGTTCTTGCTTTGCCCAAGGGCACATGGTTGGTTTCAACTCTCCCTCATATGAAGAGGCAACTTTACTCATATGTGAAAGAGATGCTGTGACCCACATATGTTTGCTTCTGATTCAAGTGAGAGGAAAAATGTTAGTTCTTTTTTTTCAGGTGAGAAGCTCACGCGCACACACACACAGTTATTACCGCTTTGAGAGCACCATCTCTCAATTGTCTTGACATCAAGAACTTTTTGTTTTCTGGGATTTGAGCTGAAGAAAATTTTTTCAAACCATGAGGAAGAGGGAAAGGTCTAAAATGACCAAGGTTTGCAGCTTCATAGGCTATAAGCCCCAATATATTTATTAAGACAGATGAGACAAAATCCCATATAAATAGATCTTTATACCTATTCTGTTGCCGGTTTGTGTTAAGCTAAAATGTTGGTTTCTGGGAAGCAAAATAGAAAATAATAACCATAATCATATATCAGGAATTTCTGTTAGAATTTGTTCATTCAGAATGACAGATGTTCCTCCTATAATTCTGTATTTAAGGAGACAGAAAGAGAGGTAGAGGAGGTCTCGAAGAGTCATGCTCTTGGGACCTCTGATGTTAATGGACATCTTCCTCAGCCTGTCCTTTGTAAAAGGAAGTTTGCAACCATTTCTAGTACAGTAATGAATGTCTGACTACAGGACAAGGAAATGGCCAAAATAATGAACAGAATAGACACCATCAAGAACATTACTAATTTGGGGGAAAGAAGACCCACTATTTGACATTGGGTCTTTAACTCTTGGACTTAAAGAAAAGCAAAGATAATTTCCCCAAACCATTTCTAACACTTAAAAAAAAATTACACCAATCTGGATGCCAATAAACCCACATTTCATGTAAATAAAACAGTTCATTGTGTCATTTACTATCTCTAATTTCATGTGTGGAATCATTCTTGAATAAGCCAACTGCATAGCTTCATTAAGACAAGGACTGAAGGTATTAAGATTTTCTTTAATTCAGCATCTGATTCTCCTTTTTCTGTTGTTCCAGAAATTTATTTTTAACAGTGTATTTGAAAGCATACGTCTTAGGTATGTTTTTCATAATATAAGCTAATTTTTATTCAGTGTCTACTATTTCATCTCACTTTAGAAGTACTCTCACTTAGGCTGGGCACAATGGCTCACACCTGCAATCCCAGCACTTTGGGAGGGCCACGTGGGCGGATCACCTGAGGTCAGGAGTTCGAGACCAGCCTGGCCAACATGGCGAAACACCTTCTCTACTAAAAATACAAAAATTATCTGGATGTGATGCCACACACCTGTAATTCCAGCTATTCAGAAGGCTGAGGTAGGAGAATTGCTTGAACCTAGGAGGCAGAGGCTGTAGTGAGCTGAGATCACACCACTGCACTCCAGCCTGGGAGACAGAGTGAGACTCCATCTCAAGAAAAAAAAAAAAAAAAAAAAAACTCTCGCTTAAAGAATAGCTATGCTCGAGGTGAGGGAAGCTACAAATTTGAGCTAGGAACATTTGAAAACTCTTCTATTTATTTTATTTTATTTTATTTGTTTGATGTATTTATTTTTTTGAGACAGAGTCTCACTCTGCTGCCCAGGCTGGAGTGCAGTGGCACAATCTCGGCTCACTGCAACCTTCATCTCCCAGGTTCCAGAGATTCTCCTGCCTCAGCCTCCCGAGTAGTGGGGATTACAGGTGCCCACCACCACGCCCAGCTAATTTTTTGTATTTTTTTAGTAGAGACAGGGTTTCACTGTGTTGGCCAAGCTGGTCTCCAATTCCTGACCTTAGGTGAACCACCCGCCTTACCCTCCCAAAGTGCTGGGATTACAGGCATGAGCCACCACGCCCAGCCTGAAAAATCTTCTAATGTTAAGATCTTATAATATGAAAATTTTTGTTTAAGATATTCCTTAGAATTCATAGTTTTCATGTTCTCTACACATTCTTGTATTGGACTGTAGAATGGGTGGACCATATAAAAAGTTACCAACTGTCATTTTGGATCCTCATTGGTTTCTCCACTGGTGCTATGAAGCTTGGTTTTCCCAAAGGAGAAATAATGACAGAGTTTGTGCTGACAGTGACCCCAGGGCTGTGTACCCTTTGAGGGTCTGTGCTGCTCCTGGGCTCTGTGGAGCCAAGATAACTAGCTTTGCTCACGGAGATACTTATCCTATTAATATGGCACCAATAAGGACAGGGGAGGTGCTTGTTTTCAGTTTGTCATTTTAATTGAGGTTTTTCTTTATAAATCCATATAAAATTTCTCTGAGGCATGGGTGTAAGCAGGGATGAGCAGTTTGAAGTGGGATTTGGAGCACGGACTTGGTTTACAGCAGATCTGGATTCAGGTACCTGCCTTGCCACTTGGTAACGAGGTGACTTTGGTCAATTTTCTTAAACTTCCTGAGCCTCAGCTTTCTCGTCTCTAAAATAGACATAATAACAGCGTCTTCTTCGTATAGCTGCTATGCTAATTAAATCAGCAATAAGCAAAATTAAGGAGCGGTCAACAATCCCTTGTACATGTGTGTGTGTGCCCTGTATCTTTTCCTTTTAAGAACTTCCTCCATCCAATTCCATGGGCTCCTGTTGGGGTTTTCAAATCTGCAGCTTCATTAATCAGTAACACGTATGTAGTATGTAGTGCCTACTACATGCTAGTCACTGTTTTAAATCCTCTACAGACAATAATTCATTTAATCCTCAGAACAACCCTATATATTAGGTATGATTGTATTTATTTTACAGGTAAGGAAACTTACAGAGAAGGTCATAAGACTTGCTGAAATTTACATAGTTATTAAGCGGCTGAGTAGGGATTTGAGAACAGGCATCCAACTCTAGATCTGAACATAACTATTTGTCTATAACTACTTATCTATACCATGCAAGTCCATGTCTAGCATGTAAGCTATAATTCAGCCTGGCCAGTTATGTTTCCCCAGCCCTTAGAAACGAGCACTCAGCTGGAGTTGGAATATAAGTTTGCAGCTCCAGATAGTTTCTATTGCAAGGATTGACCTGCTACTCGGGGAGAGAACATCACTCTATTTACTCTGAGACTGCTACTTATAAGGGAGACACAAGCCTGGAACTGCTGGGGAGTATCTTTTCAGCTTGTGGAGAGAAGCTGCCTGAGATAAATGTCAACAGCAGGCCAGGCGCGGTGGCTCACATCTGTAATCCCAGCACTTTGGGAGGCCGAGGCAGGTGGATTGCCTGAGCTCAGGAGTTTGCGACCACCCTGGGCAACATGGTGAAACCCTGTCTCTACTAAATTAGCCAGGTGTGGTGGCATGTGCCTATAGTCCCAGCTACTTGGGAGGCTGAGGCAGAAGAATTGCTTGAACCCGGGAAGCAGAGGTTGCAGTGAGCAGAGATCGTGCCACTGCACTCCAGCTTGGGCAACAGAGTGAGACTCTGTCTCAAAAAAAGAAAAAAGAAAATTAAAATGTCAACAGCAGAGCAGAAGCTGAGTTCACCAAATGAAAGAAAAGTAAAGAGATGCAATGGCCTCTAGATCCAGCCAAGCCTTAAATTCCTGACTACATGGGCTAGTAAATTCCTTTTTTAGGTGTAAACTGTTTTGATATGGTGTTCTGGTACTTACCCCATTAAGAAACTTAAAAAATAAAAATGCAGAATAAGCATTAGCAAGCTTTAGCAAATTTAAACATGCAAAATGTACTAATATACCCACACATAGACATATACATATATTAGAGATATTTAGTCAAGACTATGGCAGACTTAATGGAGTCAATTAATAATAACAACTTCACAATAATCATTAATAATAATTTAATCATTATAAGTCTGATTAAACCTGATAAGCAGAGATAGTGAGCATTTTGCCACTAGAGTGTACTGCGCAACACATGCTTGTCTGAATTCGTTAAGGATTTTTACTACAAAAGTTCAAAATCTAGTCTTGCAATATACCTCCTGCTACATAAGATTGGAGCAATTTTAAGAACCCAGAGGTCACAGGCTTTCATAGAATGCATATAAAACACATAAGCTTTAGATACAATCAAGGAGTTCGATTGCTATTATATTTAGCCCTTGACTAACTGGTCTTATAATCAATGCATGTCTTAATCTCAGGCTACACATGGCAGAGAAGACAGTAATACTAGAAGTGGCACTTGGGTTTCAGTAGGGAGTATAAACCCACAAACCACTTTCAAAACAGTTGCATTTATTTTTTCAGTTGGGTGATCTAATTTATTAAAGGGACTTATACAACCCTTTAGTATAGGCTTGTATAAATGTACAATGATTTTATATACATTCATATTATATGGAGATAGTGTTATATTGGTATTTTGTACATTTGATATGTACAACTTTATAAACATATATATGCAGTTAGTGTAAATTGAAGCTTGTACATAGACAAGATATATAATATTTTATACATACATAGAACATGTGTAGTTAGTGTGCTATGTATGTTTGCATATATGTAAGATGTAAAGTCTTACTTATGTGCACGCAGAATATATGCAGCCAGTGTGACACGGATGTTTTCATATATGTAGGGATTTGCACAGCCCATCAGAATTGTGTACTCTGCAAACATTCTTCATTGTATCACCTTGTTGGTGTTTCCATATAGAGACAAACATTCATGTAATTGAGACCAGCCTAAGTACATATAGCAGCACATTCATCATGGCCACACACACATCCCTTTCTTAGCACGAAGCCAAGCAGTCATTCCCAACTCACACCCTCCTTTTTCAGTTTTACTTAATGCTTGCGGAATTTCTGGAGCATTAAAATGGAGCCCTAGTTGCAGAATAAAAAAGAATTATTTTTTTTTTTCAAAAATAGATCTTTCCCTTTTTGTAGTATTTTTTCACTCCTTCTGATTTGAAATGCTGTCATAATTAGTAGCAGATGCTTAATTCAGACAGAGATTTTAAAAAGGGATCTGGATGGAGTGAAATAAAGGGAAAATTACTAGAGAAAAGTCACTTCTTGTATCTAAATAGAAGTTCTCTGTTAATTTTTTTTATATTTTCACACATGTAGAACACTGCAACACGCTGACTTATTCCAAATCTCCGTGTTCAACAATTTGTCCATGGCAGAAAATGCTTAAAAATAAAATAAGACCCTAAACACCTACCCCAGGATATGTTATTTATTGACGCTTTGGAAAGATGGCTATTAAAGAGTTTTTAAAAATATATTCCTGCGCTGTTTCATAGTATTTTTACACATTTCTCCCCAAATTCAATCTTAATGATACCAAATGCGTGTGCAGAGAAGGAGATGCATTAGGGAACGAAATAAGTGGAGAGGTATTAGGGAAGAAATTAACATTTATTAGCCATATAATATGTGGAAGGCATTACTTTGTACCAGGTGTTTTACTTACACTAACTATTGTAATCATTATAAAGCTATTGTGTTCCAGGTACTATAATTTATAGTGCAATGGCTAATGTAAATAATGGCACTGATTAAGCACTTTTTATGTTACAATTAATGGGCTGAGGACTTAGATATACTTTTCTAATTTTAATCTTACAGAAAACAGGTGAGTGGGCACTATCTGTACACTAATTTACACATGAAGAAAAGGATGCTTAGAGGGTAGGTAATTTTCCCAAAACACTTAGCTGATAAGTGGCAAAGTTACCAAGCCCACACTTCCAGCCACCTTCATGGCATGGCCTCAATGCTGGGTATACTGCAAAATACTTAGCAGAGGTTCCAATGTGCAATGCATGTTAGAAGAAAACAATAGTTGCCTGGGACCAGGACCGGACACAGGGATCTACTTGGCCAGGCCAAAACTCCAGGCTGACAAAATAGACCAATGGAATAAATTGGGATACCAAGAAACTAAACGAAATACGCGTGGATATTTGATAAATTATAGAGCAGACAATGTAAATTAAGGGGAGATGGGTGTAAGTTTAATAAATATATTGGCCTTCCCTTGGAAGAAAGCATTCACTTCCTACCATATGCAAATTACACTGAAAACAGTGCCTCCAAGTCTCTCCCAAGTCCAAATCTTGATACTACCAGTCCCATCTTTCTTTCGGTTTTTATACATAACCAACTTTGTTATGTATACGTGACATAACAAAGTTATGATGAAGACGTGATCAAGACGGACAACCACTCAAAAGTCAACACTTGTGGGGTCATAAGGAGAGAGAAGAATCTTTGCTAAGTCTTTACTGTGTAGAGGAGTCCGTCTGCTAAGGAGGATGCTCCTGATTAACATCTTAGTGCATTTGTTTGTTGCTCTTGTTGTGTTGTTGAATGAAGTATGCAAACGAGGGCCGTTGTTGAGCTGCTTATAATAAGACTAAGACGGAATAATGTTTATTTTTGTTCTCTTTTTTCTTACACACTTCTTCCTTTCCTCTAAATTAATGTTGAATTATATTTTTTAGAATATTGACTTAGAGACTCAATTTGTTAGCCAGCCAGGCCCTCCGTATTTCCTGGCCATCCCTGAAGTGTGATAGGCAGTTCTGCTTTTATTTTCATAGAAAAAATTGAACACAGTTGATGTAACTGTCTAAAGAGTTAGTTCAAAGATGAGAAAAATGCCTCCAGAGAATTTAAAATACTGCGACTCTTACTTATGATGCAAGCTGGTTTTCTTATAAACAATATTGTCCACTTGATTCTGTCTTGAGAACACAATATATACATATATATATATATATATATATATTTTTTTTTTTTTTTTTTTTTTTTTTTTTTTTACACGGGGTCTCGCTGTCGCCCAGGCTGGAGTGCAGTGGCGCGATCTCGGCTCACTGCAGGCTCCGCCTCCCGGGTTCACGCCATTCTCCCGCCTCAGCCTCCCGAGTAGTTGGGACCACAGGCGCCCGCCACCTCGACCGGCTAATTTTTTGTATTTTTAGTAGAGACAGGGTTTCACCATGTTAGCCAGGATGGTCTCGATCTCCTGACCTCGTGACCTGCCCGCCTCGGCCTCCCAAAGTGCTGGGATTACAGGCGTGAGCCACCGCACCCAGCCGAGAACACAATATTTTATTTCCATTTCAGCATTACCTAATTCCCATATGGCAATGCCTAAAATCTTTTCTGATGTTAAATACGTTATAAAAGTGACATGTCAAATTTGAAAAATGTCACTAACGTGAAAGTTTTAATTATGAATAATTTTTAAATTGCTTTTTTCTCTGTAGTAATAAGCTTGGTATTATGCAAAAACTCTAAAATATGGAACTGTTTCAAACACTCCAAAAGCTGAAAGGGTCTACTTTTTCTGAGATCCTGATCTGTTTAAGGTCACACAAGTAATGTTCCTTGATTAAGAATCAACTTTTATTTTATTGATTTTCTGTATTAGTTTCGTACCTTCAATTTGGGGGTTTTGTTGTTATTGTTATTTTTCTTTCTTCTTTTTTTTTTTTTTTTTTTGAAATGGAGTCTCACTCACTCTGCCACCCAGGCTAGTATGCAGTGACGTGATCTTGGCTCACGGCAATGTCCGCCTTCTGGGTTCAAGCGATTCTTGTGCCTCAGCCTCTTGAGTAGCTGGGATTACAGGTGTGTGCCAAAAAACCCAGCTAATTTTTGTATTTTTAGTAGAGATGGGGGTTTCACCACATTGGCCAGGCTGGTCTCGAACGCCTGACCTCAACAGATCCACCTGCTACAGCCTCCCAAACTGTTGGGATTACAGGTGTGAGCCACCAGGCCTAGCCTCTATCTCCAATTTGATAGTTTCCTACTCATATTTTCATCATTTCCTACTTTTACTTGTTTTGGTTTTATCTTTCTCCTTATTTTCTGGTATCTTCAGGTAGAAACTTAGGTTGTTGATTTGAGATCTTTGTTTCTTCGTTTCTAATAAAAAGATTTAGTGCTGTAAAGTTTCATCTTAGCACCACTTAGTTGCATCCCATACATTTTGATATATGGTGTTTTCATTTTCATTCAGTGTTATGTACTTTAGTGCCTTCAAGACCTCCTTTTTTACACATAAATTGTTCATAAGCATGTGGTTTAATTTCCACATATTTGGGGGGTGTCCTGTTGTCTTTCTGTTATTAATTTCTACTTTGATTTTATTATAGTGAGAAAACACATTCTGCATGATTTTAATTTTTCTAGATTTGTTGAGCTTAGTTATATGGTCCTTAATATGGTCTACCTTGGTTGAATATTGCATGGGTACTTAAAAAAATGAGCATTCCTCTGTTGTTGGAATGAATGTCAATTAGATCCTGTCAATTGATTGTGTTGTTCACATTTTCTATATCCTTGTTAATTTTCTGAGTAGTTGTTCTATCGGTTGTTGAGTTTATTGATGTCTCCAACTTTAACTGTGGATTTTCTGTTTCTCTTTTTCAGATCTATTAGTTTTTATTTCATGCATTTTGAGGTTCTGGTGTTTGGTGTGCACATATAAAGGATTATTGTCTTTCTGGTTGATTTATCCTTTTATCATTATGCAGTGTTCTCATTTCTCTTTAGTAATTTGCTTTGCTCTGATGTCTACTTTACCATATACTAATACAGCTACTCCAGCTCATTTTTTTAATGATGGCATTTCATATCTTTTTCCATCCTTTTGCATTCAACCTACTGATGTCATTGAATTTGAAGTGAGTCTCTTTTAAGTAACATACAGTAGAATCACACTATTTTTATCCTCTCTGCTAATCTCTGTCTTTTGATTGGTGTATTTACATTATTTATATATTCATATAAGGTAAATATAGATTTTTTTTGTTTTTAAATCTGTCACTTTAAAATTTCCTTTCTATGGTTTTCCATTCTTGTTTCTCTTCTCTTACATTCCTGCAGGTTATTTGAACTTTTTTTAGGATCCATTTTGATTGGTTTTTGGCATTTTAGAGTGTATATTTTTGTGTAGGTTTGGTAGTGGTTGCTCTGGATGTGTCCCAAATATGCTTATATGATGTATTACAATCACTAGTGTCAACATTTTACCACAAGTAAAGCATGAAAACTTCACTGCCATTTAGGTTATTTTTGCTTTCCTGCTTTTAAATGTCATTGTCTTGAGTTTTAGATGGTACTTTTTGTTTCAATAATCAAATATGATTTTCAAAACTCATGAAGCAAAAAGTAGTCTATTGGACATATCATTTCTGTTCTTTTTATTTGTCCTTCGTAATTCCTGATGCATCTAAGCTCTTTCATTTTCTTTCTGTTTCTTATTTTAACAATTTTTAATGGTAGGTCTACAGCAAATTCTTTTAGTTTTCCTTTATTTCTGATGAATAGTTTCACCAGATATAGAATTCATGGTTCTTTTCTTTCAGCACTTGAAAATATTATATCACTTCTTCCTATCTTCTGTGGTTCAGAGGAGAAATCCACTGTTCTTTAAATTGTGTTTCCCTAAAGACAATTTATCATTTCGCTTTGGTGCTTTCACATTTTTTACTTTTTGGTCACTTTTCAAAAGTTTAATTATGAAACAATCTGGCATGCATTTTTTGCATGTGTCCTGTTTGGAGTTTTCTCAGCTTCTGGGATATGTAGGTTTGTATCTTTCACCAAATTTAGGATGTTTTAAGCTATTCTTTCTTAAAACAATCTTTCAGCTGCTTTCTTACTCCTCTCCTTTTGGAAATGCAATGATACAAACATTGAGTCTTTTCGTATTGTCTCACAAGTCACTGAAGCTCTATTTATTTATTTATTTCAGTCTATTCTCTCTCTGCTATTCAAACTGGGTAAATTTTCTTTTTCTTTACTTACATTCAGTGCTTCTGTCCTCTGTTATCTCCATTCCATTATTGAGCTCACGTTGTTACTGTATTTTTTAGTTATAAAAATTCCACTTGGTTTTTTAAATAGCATTTACTATTTCACTGAGATTTTATATTTTCTTTTGTTTAGAAAGATTTTGTAATTGATTGTTGAGACACCATTTTCTGATGCCCGCTTTTAGATAATTCCAATATCTTATTCATCTTAGCATTGGCATCAGTTGATTTTTTTTTTCATTCAAGTTGTGATTTTTTGGCATCCTGATATGGTAATTTCTATCTGATTCTCTAAAATTTGTCAATTATCTTAGGAGACTACTTTTATGATTCTCATTCCTATTTTTCTTCTCTTACAATGCCACAGGTTATTTGAACTTTGTTAGGATTCCATTCTGATTTATTTAGTGTTTTACAGCACATATTTTTGTGTATGTTTGGTTGTGGTTGTTCCGGGTGTGTCGCAATATGCTTGTGTGATGCATTGCAATCTACTGGTGTCAACATTTTATCACAACAGCTGAAGTGTGAAAACTTGCTTTCATTCAGTTTTTTTTTTTTAACTAGGCAGTTACCCTGTTGATGTTTAGCATGTGGGTCTTGGTCAGTTTTGTGGACTATGGTTCCAAAGAGAGCTTAATTTTCAGAGCCCTTGTGATATTATTTTGGTCTGCTTGGTTTATCTAGTGGCACTAGAGCTCTCATGGATCCCTGCTGGCTTTGCCTAAGGGGCTAAAAGGGATTTCTCCAGGCCAGACTGGTAGGTGTCTTTCAGAAGGGAGGGGGTTTGGCGGTGGGATCCCCTTACCAGAGTCCTTCAATTAGCCTAATGTCTCTGGGCAGAAGAAAGGAGTCTCCAGCCCACAAGGACAAAGAGGCTTCCTAGACTGTGCTGCTTCTTGGGCCCCTCACCCAAATGTCAACACTTTTATACCATGTTAGTTTACTATTGCTTCTGTAACAAATTATCACAAACTTAGTGGCTTAAAACAATACAAGTTTATTTTCTATTTTGGAAAGAGAGAAGTCTGAAATGGGTGTCTCCGGGCTAGAATTAAGGGTCCCTTCCTAGATCCCCTAGGGTAGAACCCGTTTTCTCATCTTTTGCAAACTCTAGAGGCTTTCCAATTGCTCACCTTGTGGCCGTCTTTAATCTCCAAGACCAGCAATGGCTGGTTAAGACTTTCTCATGCTATGTAACTCCAACCTAACAGTCTCCATCTTCTGCCTCCTGTGTCACTTCTAAGAACCCTGGTAATAGCATTGAGCTCATTCATATAACCCAGGCTAATCTTCCCATCTCAAGATCAGCTTCTTAGCAACGTTAATTCTATTGGCTACCTAAATTTCCCCTTGCCATGTAACCTATCATATTTACTGGTTCTGGGGTGTCTTAGTCCGTTTTGTGTTGCTATAAGGAATACCACAGTCTGGGTCATTTATAATGAACAGAAATGTATTTGTCTCACAATTCCAGAGGCTAGAAAGTCCAGGATTGAGGAATCGTGTCTGGTGACGACCTTTTTGCTCCGTCATAAGATGGCGGAAAGCATCACATGGGTGAGAGAGAAAGGAAATTTTATAAGAAACCCACCCTCATAATAATGGCATTAATGTATTCATGAGGGCAGAGCCTTCATGACCTAATCATTTTTTATAGGCCCCACCTCTCAACACTGCTGCATTCGGGGTTAAGTTTCTAACACATAATCTTTGGGGAACATATCCAAACCATAGCATGAGAATTAAGATCTGGACAATTATGGGGATGAGGCAATTATATTGCTTGCAACATCTACCTCAAAATCTCCAGGTGCCCTTTTCCCATTGTGGTCCGCACCTCATTGTAGAACTTGTGAACTCCAGGCAGTTATCCTTCGTTAAGACAAAAAGAATACTTTTGCAATATGTTGTTGCAGGTATAAAGCATAATATAGCAAATAATCATGTGCTCAGTACTTTAGGGATGAAAATTGTGAATATAATTTATGAAATCTCTAAATTATAAATCCCTAATTTTAATTCCTCCATGGAAACCACTATTTGTGGGGCTATTCTTTTAACTTTGGGTACTTCTTGGCATGAAAACTTAAAAGCACTGTTTATAATTTCGAGTAGGAATACACATAAAGGAGAAGTTTTATATTTGCTGTGATTTAGTATACGGTCTACTAATATTTCAAAAAGATATCTATTTCAATATATTTTACTTCATCTCATCTAATAAATTCCTTGTAAGCAGCAATGCTAGTAATTTTAAAAGCTGTTAAAATATTATTGGTCAATATCAAGTTTGTCATAAATTTTCCCTAACTTTGGAAACAGGCCCAGTAGCCAATTTTGCATTGTTTCTTGCAAAGGATCCGTAATTCACAATTAACATTGACTTAAATGTAAGATATTTAATCCTGTGAAGCACAGGGTTTGTTTGAATAAAAAATGATTCCCCTTTAATTAGAGGTTTTCATCAAGCTAATTTCGGCATACTATTCAGTCCATGGTCTCCGCATTGCTAGCACCAATTTTAATATGGAGAAGGACTCAAGAAAGGACTCAGGGGAAGAGCAGAGTTAGAAAAATAACCAAAATATGTGTTGGGGACACAGAAAGCTCTAAGCCGCCTGTTTCAGCAAAAATATAGACGTTTGGTTTCTTTGATTGTGACAGTATGTGATTCAAGTAATCAAAACATCTTGGTGAGGCATTTAAGTTTATTTTTGGTCTCCAGACAGGGATGTTGGAGGCTATGGGAAACTATTTGTCTGCTGTCAGTCTCTGGGTGTGACTTTGGAAAAAATGGGGTGTAAGGGCTCCCTGCCCTTCCTTTTCTGAAGGAGTTACTCCTCAGCCCGACTGCGGGGCGGGAATTGACGTCACCGACGTGCTGGGTGTTGGTGGAGGCTGCACGTGTGATCCACTAGGGGGCACTGAGTGTCCTCGAAGGTCAATGGAAACGCCTTTAAAACACGTGGGTGCCAAGTCAGCCCATTTAAGCCAAAGATCATGCAACAAGCATTTGACGCCAAAGCTAAAGCTCCCCTTCCAGAGAAAGAATTTGGGCTGCTGGAAAATTTTATTTGGGAAAATTACGTTTATTAAAGACTTTGGAGCTATATAGTCCCAGACAGTAAGGTTTTACTGAGAAAATATCAGAATCCACACTAAAGTTTTGTAACGCTTTTAGTATTTGGGAGCTATTGGAAAATCTAGACAGTTCACTCAATTAGGAAATAATATCCTAAAAATATAACTAATGTAATACCACGAAAATGTCAAATTTTCAGCAAATTCTTCTTTATCCAGGTTAAATTGGTACTGTGGAAACATGCTCTAGAAAATACTTTATTTTGCAGTAGTGATCATTGCCCTGACAATTGCCTTTCTTGTTAAAATGGGGCTCACAATGTGTATTGATTTCTGTGATAAGAGACACTGAAAGGTTCCATGGAAAATGAATACAGGGCTGCATCAGTGGCACCTGCTGAGGACCAATGGCCAGAGTGAGCTGTGTTCATGCTGGCTCAACAGGTGTCTCAGAGCCAGAAAACCACAACAGCTGGGCAGCTGTGCTTTTCCCCACCCCTGGAAGTGCAGCCTCCTGAGGCCGTGGCTGCAGAATCATGAAGTAGAGGCCATGGCCACTCTCCTTGCTCATTTGCCATGCTCACCCTGTGCTGCCGCTCAGCTGCATGGGCAGGTGTGATGGCTTCCTTACCCATCATTTTCTCTAATCAGGTGGAGGGAGGCTTTTCCCTTTCACCTGAGGTCAAGGCTGCCTCAGCATAGAAAACACATCTCCAAGAAAAGATGAGGACATTTGGCGTTCGAGGAAAGTGCTAATTTTCCTGGGTTTGTGTGTTTTTGTTTGATTAAGAAAAATTGTACTTGGATAAACAAACACTGGCAATTATCATATTCACTCCTTCCACTGTGTGGAACCCTTCCCGTGTCAGGAACATCTCTTATCACTTATACACATGGATTTTTTTTTAAAAACCAGCAACAATTTATTTACAAGATATGGGTCCATCTAAAGACAAGAGAAGCCCAGCAAATTCCTCTTTTTCTTTTAAAGAGCGATGTCAACACAAGTTGACAGAAACTGTGGCATATATTAATATCGACATTTTCTAAATAAATACTGTCAACACATGCAAAAGCATTGTAACATAATTGTAGTAGTCACTTGTAATTATGGCATTTGTTAAAATGTTAATTTACAGCAACTGCAAATTCGTATTGGGGAAATAAGATGTAAGCTTCAAGTTGTTCAAGGACTGTCTTCTTCCCATCCTTCAATGGCACTCTCTTAGTGCCGCAGCTTTCCTTGCAGATCACTCTAAAGAATTCACCTGAGGTCAATGAGGAATTCCGTATAATATAGTTTGGATACTTGTCCACACGCAAATCTCTTGTCGGAATGTAATCCCCATCGTTGGAGGTGGAGCCTGATGGCAGGTGTTTGGGTCATGGGAATGGATCCCTCATGGCCTGGTGCTGTCCTTGCAATAGTGAGTGAGTAGCTGCAAGATCTGGTTGTTTAAGTGTGTGGCACCTCCAGCCTCACTCTCTCCTGCTCCCACTCTTTCCATGTATGGTGCCTGCTCCCATTTCACCTTCTGCCATGAGTAAAAGCTGCCTGAGGTCTCCCCAGAAACAGAGCAGATGCTGGCACCATGCTTGTACAGCCTGCAGAACTGTAAGCCAATTAAACCTCTTTTCTTTATAAATGACCCAGTCTCAGGTATTTCTTTACAGCAATATGAGAACAGCCTAACACAAAGGGCCCACGCAAATGGCCTGACAAGCATCCGCCAGTCACACCCCCACCCCCCACCATGAAACATCCACTTGAGTTGATCAGTCTTCAGTGGTGAGGAACATGGATTTAGAATCAGAGAGGAATGGGTTCCATTCCTGAAACTGATACTTGCTATGTATAAAAAGTTATATTTTAGGCAAATCCAACTTTTAAATCCATAAAATGTGAAAAATTAGAGTACCTGGTTCATTGGGTGGTTAGGGAGAAAATGAGATACTAGATGTGAAGTAATCAACACCACTACTACCTTTTAAGTCTACTTCTCAGTTAATAATAACTATCATTATTAATTATAAAATAACATTATTATTCTTTTTCCAAATAGAAATGTTTATTAATAATAAGTTTTACTCTGCAATTTTGCTATGAATTTCTGAAGATGAAGGACTGATATCTTTCCAGTCACTGGTCCTAGCACAGCACTATTTATGAAGATGAGGTTTAGTGAGTATTGGAAACATGGGCTCAGAGAACCAAAAGTAAGCAGACATTTCATATTCTGCCTTTAAAAATAGTTAGCTGGCACAGCAACATACCTATAATTATCTAATCAGATTATATACAAAATTTTAGTTTAGTTCCACCCCTAACTAAATTAATGCAATAGTTTTAGCTTACTGCAGAATTGAAAAATTATATTTTTTTCCATTATCAAAACAAAAAGCACACTCTCATGCATTTTCTCTCTCTCTCTCTCTCTCACACACACACACACACACTCTCTCTGTCATCTTTTTCCCTCCCTCCTAAAACCAAATGGCAAAATAAAGATTTAAAAATGCCTAGTGATGGGAACACAAATGTTTGTTATATTATTCTCTATACTTTTCTGCAGGATTGATATGTGTCTCAAATTTTTTTTAAAAAAATTAATGTTTGTTTCTCTGGATCAAGCAACATCTTTCCAGATGAGAGGCTTGTCTAATGATACATGATAAAGATTTAACAACTGGATCTCTGAAAATAAACCCTGAATTTTTAGTGTTTGCCAATTTCCTTGGTGTAAATACACCCACAGTGGCCAATTTCAGGGAAACTCAAACCTAGAATTAGAGAGAGATGCATACAATCAGCCCTTGAAAGCCAAATCCAGAACACCACAAGACTTCAAAAACAATTTTTTGCTAGTGGTAGTACCATGAAGTAAAGCTCAAAAAATAAGATTAATTCCAGCACAAAATGTCCCTTGATCACAGGTATTTAATCCAGACTTTAGTTTTGGACTATGGCAGTCACACAAACTTTGGATGGATTTTTTTTTTTGAGTCCCAGTATTGAGCAGGAAAAAAAATTGCTGCACAACTGTGATGAATACATTTATTAAAATTCAGGTGAGCAAATATTGTCTATATAGTAGTTCCTTTTTTTATATGAAAATCTTGGTTTCTTGATTTCTTTTTATTATTATTATTATTATTATACTTTAAGTTTTAGGGTATATAGTAGTTCTTAACCTCTTTTGGATGACATAAGCTTTTTGGATAATATGACGAAAGCTGTGAATCTCTTATAAGGAAAGCACACAAGTAACAGGATGTTGAAATGGGACTCTATCTTGGTTTGGCTGGTCCCAAAATGCCAAGGTTAAAACAGGCAGGTCAACTGCCTCCTCATCCTGCAGCTTCAGTGATCAGCTGAACCACCCAGGCAGTATATGCTGAGTCAGAGTGCCAGGGCTTCAGCATCGCTGGTCATCTGCTGAACCTGTACGGGCAGGATACTCCAAGAGAGCCTTAGAGGGGCTCTCAGACACTACCCATCACTTGCCTCTTTCCAGAGTGAGGGGTTAAGTCAAAGGCCAAAAGCTATGAAGTCTTTTAATAGGGTTGCTGAGGCAGACTGTATTTTCTGATATTCATGGGGGACAGTGTGGGGTGCCTTCCTTGCATCAAACTAAGTTGGAGTTTTCAAGAGAAAAACAAAATGTAACATAAGATACTTGGGAGTTGCGAAAATGAAGAGAATATAAGCCCCACCAGAAGAAATTTAAAAGTGAAGAATTTTGGTTGTAACTGACAATCTGACGACAGGCGAAGACAGAAGGAGGAGGCATGGAGGGTGAGTGTCACTCCTACCAATGGCGAAGGTGTGTGTTTTCTGGGGATGACATGTGACTCTGCTCTTCTTTGTGAGAGAGAATTGGCTTGGGAACATTTTTAAGGATTTTACTGTGAAAATTGTCCAAGGGAGGGCAAAGGAACTACAGCAAACAGAGGCTGCACAGGTTGAGTCATGGTAACTCAACAGGCTGAAGGGCAAGTCATGAGTAGACAGAGAAGCAGTACCCACATCAAGACAGCTGAGTCAGAGGACTCCAGGTTGGGGATGTCCGAGGAGACCAGGTAAGCCCACATGGAAGAATTGTATATTGACATTGAACACTGCATATGTATTTATAATGGCCAAACAATTTACTGAATAGTAAGTTTAAAGCTTACTATAAAGTTACAGGAATCAATGCAGTAATCAATTCAGTGTATTTTTGGTGTACACAGAGATGAGCACCAATGGAACAGAATAGAGTTTAAAAACAGATCAACACATATGACTCATTGATTTCCAACCAAGGTGCCAATGCAATTCAGTGAGGAAAAGGATAATATTTCAACACATATTGCTGGAAGAACTAGATTTTCTAAAAGAAAAATGAACTTTATTTCCTTACACCATAAATAAAATTACTTGAAATGGTACCTAGACCTTAATGTAAGAGACAAAATTTAAAAACATCCATAAGAAAACTTAGGAGAAATCTTTAAAAACTTCATGTGGGAAAATATTTCTTATATGGAACATCTCCCCAAAAAAGCATGAACAAAAAATAAAAATAATTCATTTTTATGAAAATTAAAACTTCTGCTCTATGAAAGACATCATCGAAAAATGGAAAAGGCAAACTACAGACTTCAATAAAATATTTATAAAATATGTACCCAACAAAGAATGTGTATCCAGAATATACTGGAACTCAATAATAATTACTCTTATCATAATAATAATTTAATAGCTCTTATAGTTCAATCATAAGAAGACAAGCATGATAAATGTGAAAAAGATTTGAGCAGACATTTCACAAATAAATAATATGAGTGTCTAATAAGTCCATGAAAATATTCTAAATATTATTTGTGGACCAGGCTTGGTGGTTCACACCTGTAATCCCAGTACTTTGGGAGGCTGAGGCAGGAGGATGGCTTGAGCCCAGAAGTTTGAGGCTGCAGTGAGCTGTGATCACACCACTGCACTCCAGCGTGGGTGACAGAGTGAGACCTTGTCTCGAAAAAAATAAATACATAAAAATAAAAAAAGGATAAAACCATACAATTACATCTATTAGAATGGCTAAACCAAAAACAACTGACTGTAACAACGGCTAGTGAGGATGTCGAGCAACTGTAACTCTCATACATTGCTGGTGATATTGCAAATTCACTGATCCTTTCTTCTTTGACGTCTAAACTAGTATTTATTACATCCGCAATATTTCAGCTCAGATACTGTATTTTCATGTCCAAAAGTTTTATTTGTATTTTTAACATTTCATTTCTCTATTAGCTTCATGTTTTCCTTGTACATATTTATAGGAGCTGTTTCACATTCTTGTCTGCTATTTTCACCCTTGGTCATTTCTGGGTATGCTGTTACTGGCTGAATTTTCTTCTGTGTATAGGTCACACTTTTTTTCCAGTAGTATTACATGCCTAGTAGTTTTTTATTTAATGCTGGACATTTTGTATTTATATTAAGTGTCTGAATATAATTTGGAAAGTAGTTACTTTCCAAACCTTTCCAGTCCAGCTGATCTTATAATTTGCTATGACCAACAGAATGTGGAACTTACATCTTTGTATGAGTTCTAAGCCTCAGGTTCATGAATTTTTGCAGCTTCTGCAATTGCAGTATTTGGAGTCCTACCAGTTCCGTATGAATAAACTCAAGCTAGGCTAATGGATGAGGGCAGTCACATGCCCTACATGTCTTTGTCCACTGCCAATAATCACCCAAGTGACAGACACATGACAAGAGCTACCCAGGACTAGCACACCCCTTCAGTCCAACAGAGTCACCTTTGATATATGAGTAGTTCATCCAAAACCCAACCAAAATTGCTGACCCACAAAACCTTGAGATAAATAATTAGTGCTTTAAGTTTCTATTGTGGGAGAAGTTCCTTAGAACACACTCACTGATACAGTGGTATTTAGGATATTAATACACCCCTTATTCACTTTTCTCCCATCCTTGTCTCACCTTTCCTACTCCCTGACTTCGGTTTCCTGGAATTACTTTCTAATAAGCTACATTATCCCAAGCTCTTTCCCAGGCTCTGATTTCAGAGGAACCTAAACTAAGACAAGGAATAAGAACTTTTCTCTAGTTTTCATTTTGCAGACTGAAGCTCTGCATCATCTTTATGTAAACCACTCCCATCATGTTATCACCTACTATAGTGTCCATCTTTAATTTTCTTTTTTTTTCTGAGACAGAATCTCACTCTGTCACCCAGACTGGAATTCAGTGTGGGGATCATGGCTCACTGTAGCCTCAACCTCCTGGGCCCAAGCAATCCCCCCAACTCAGCCTCCTAAGTAGCCGGGACTACAGGAACACACCACCATGCCAGGCACAGATATATATATATTTGTTTGTTTGTTTTTAGAGACAGGGTCTCACTATCTTGACCAGGCTGGTCTCAAACTCCGAGACTGAACCAATCCTCCCGCCTTGGCCTCCAAAAGTGCTGGGATTACAGGTGTGAGTCACTGCACCCAGCCAATTTTCTTATCACGAAGAAAGAACATAAGGAATCTGTGTGAATAAGCCTCAATTTTTAAAATTTTATCTAATTTTTAGAATATCTTGTTTATACCTAATACGGCAGGAAGCCTCTAAGATGCTGACCCACCGACGTGTTTTGGAATTTCACACCATTATGTAATCCTTTCCCTTTGAGTATAGGCAGGACCTGTGAATGGCTTCTAACCGACCGGATTTAGCAGAAGTGATGGAATGCCATTTATCTGATGAAATTGCCTAAGCTCTGGCTGTCATCTTGCTGGCTGACTCTGTTACCTTTTTGGTTTGCACATATTGATGTAGCAAGTGACCATGCTGGAGAGGCTCACGTGTCGAGACTGGAGAGTAGCTTTCAGCCAAGAGTCTGAAAGAAACTGAATTCTGCCAGCAATCACATGAGCTTGGAAGCTGATCTTTCCCTGGTCACACCTTCCCATGAGATCTCAGCCTTGGCTGGCACTTTGATTGCAGCCCTGTGAGAGACCATAATACAGAGGACCAAGCTAAGCTATGCCCAGACTCCTGACCGAATCTGTGAGATAATAAATATGTGTTGTTTTCATCTTCCTCGTGTGGTAATGTGCTATACAGCAATTGATAAGTGATACACTAAGTATGAAAGTACTTTTAAAGGAACTCACATAAAGATGTCCAATGCATTTAACTTAGTTTTCAGGGAAATAAGCCTTTGTTTCATTGTTTTGGTTTGTTTGTTTGTTTGTTTTGGTTTGGCTTTGGTTTTAAGATGAAGGCTTGCTCTTTTGCCCAGGCTGGAGTACACTGGAGCAATCTCGGCTCACTGCAAACTCCGCCTCTGGGGTTCAAATGATTCTCCTGCCTCTGCCTCCTGAGTAGCTGGGATTACTGGTGCACACCACCACGCCGGGCTAATTTTTGTATGTTCTGTAGAGATGAGGTTTCACCATGTTGGCCAGGCTGGTCTCAAACTCCTGACCTCAAGTGACCCACCCACCTTGGCCTCCCAAAGTGCTGGGATTATTCTTTCATTGTTTTATGTCAGTTGTACTAAAGTATAGCTCGCAAGCAATAGAATTCATCCATTTAAAATTTACCATTAGAAGTGTTTTGACAAATGTACACTGTCATGTGACTATCATCACAGTTGGCAAAGTTTCTTAACAGTTTTATTGAGGTGAAATTTACATACCAAAATATCCAGTCCATTGAAGTGTATAACTAAATGATTTTTAGCAAATTTCTAGCTTCCCTCCTTTTTATACTCCTTCTCCATCGATTAATATAGTATTTAAGTATATTAAAAATATAGAAGTGATGTTAGGGAAAAGAGCAAAGTAGGAAGCACCAGAAATCTGTCTCTCCACCAAGAAAACAAACGTGCTTGCCAAACCTGTCTCTTGTGATCATTTTGAAACGTTAGAGTCTATTCTAAAGATTGCACCTTCCAGGAGAAGGCTTGAAAAGTGAATTGTGGTTTTTCTTACATCAAAGTTCCAGACCTGCCCCCATTCAAGCTGCATCACTGATGACCACACCCCTCACATGAGACCAGGAGACCAGATTCCCTCCAACCTCTGCCAGGGCGCCCTTGCCCAGAGGCTATCAACGTATGGCCTCCAGACCAGCAACGTCAGCGCCACCTGGGAACATGTTACAATTGCAAATTCCCAGGCTTCAGCCCAGCAACTCTGGGGTGGGGATGACACCCTAAGTCTGCACGATACGACTTTGCTGCGTATTAGCATTAACTGGGAAGACTTTAATTCCCCGTCCCCCAGTGCCCACGTCATGCCAAGCGCCAATTAAAGCACCTGTTTGGGGTGGAACAAGATAGCATTAATTTGTAAGGATCCTCAGGTGTGCAGAAGGATGGGGACCGTTGATGTGTGGTTTCCAAGCCCTGCAAGTGATGCTCGTGATGCTGATGTGTGAGCCCTTGGCCTCAGTCTTCCCACCTGTGGATAGGGGAGTGGAACAGCCTCTTCTTCCTCACCCACTAGGGCACAGCCAGATTCCTGAAATGCGAAAGGGTGAACGGCAAGTAAAATACACACGAAAAAGGCTAAAAATACTGATTCCCAGCAACCAGGCCTTTTTTTTTTTTTTTAACGGAGTCTCACTCTGTCGCTAGGCTGGAGTGCAGTGGTGAGATCTTGGCTCACTGCAACCTCTGCCTCCTGGGCTCAAGCGATTCTCCTGCTTCAGCCTCCCAAGTAGCTGGGGCTAAAGGCATGCACCACCATGCCCAGCTAGTTTTTTGTATTTTTAGTAAAGATGGGGTTTCACCATGTTGGCCAGGATGGTCTCGATCTCCTGAACCTGTGATCCACCCGCCTTGGCCTCCCAAAGTGCTGGGATTACAGCCATGAGCCGCCACGCCTGGCTGCAGCCAGGCATTTTAAGGCAACCACAGGAAGCCATTTGGGAGCCAGCAGGGCTGGCTGATATTATCTGATGGATAATTTAAAGAATGTGTGTCTCAACTCTCTCATCCACAGGAGATTGTGGATCATCCCTGGAGATTATAAAAATCACTCTCCATCTTCATGAATGTGGATCTCAGTGACTGGGGAGGTATTGTTTAATGGGCAAGGAGTTTTAGTATGGGATGATGAAAAAGTTCTGGAGCTTGATGATTGATGATGGTTACACAACATTGTGAATATTCTCAATGCCGCTGAACTTTACACTTAAAAATGGTTAAAATGGTTAACTCTGGGTTTTGCTTATTTTATCACAATAGAAAAAGAAAACCAGGGACACACACACATGACTACAAATAAAACTGGGTAAATCTGTATGTATATTGTTGTTTTAAGTTTCTATTATGAATCTTACAGGGTATATACCCAAAGTATTATAAATCATGCAATGTGCAAAGACACATGCACACATATGTTTACTGTGGCACTGTTCACAATAGCAAAGACTTGGAACCAACCCAAATGCCCATCAGTGATAGACTGGATAGAGAATGTGTCACATATACACCATGGAATACTATGCAGCCATAAAAAAGGAGGAGTTCATGTCCTTTGCAGGGACATGGATGAAGCTGGAAACCATCATTCTCAGCAAACTAACAAAAGCACGGAAAACCAAACACTGCATGTTCTCACTCGTAAGTGGGAGTTGAACAATGAGAACAAATGGACACAGGGAGGGGAACATCACACGCACCGGGGCCTGTCAGGGAGTGGGAGGGATAGCATTAGGAGAAATACCTAATGTAGATGATGGGTTGATGGATGCAGCAAACCATCATGGCACGCGTATACCTATGTAACAAACCTTAATGTTCGGCACTTGTATCCCAGAACTTACAGTATAATTAAAAAAAAAATTTAAGTTTCTATTATGTATAGAGTATAGGCAGGACCTGTGAGTAGCTTCTAACCAACTATATATACGAGTACAAATAAATCTGGGTAAATTTATATACATACAGATTTATGTTTTATGTCAGCTTTACTAAAGTATAGCTCACAAGCAATTAAAAAAAAAAACTTTACTTGTCCATAGCCCTTTTGCATGTCAGGCATCTGGTTGTACCCTAGTGGGTGAGGAGAGAGGCTGTTTCAATCCCCCATCCATATGTAAATCTATTTATATACAGAGTCACCCAGTTTTATTTGTATTCATACATACACACAGAACTAAAAGAGATCTATCCTAGGAAGAGAAATTCATTTACTTGGAAGTGAATACGGTGAACTGCGGCAGATAAAAATGAAGGTGAGGGGATCGATGAGGAGATCATCAGAAAGCCCAGTTCCAGATAATGATTCATGTCACAAAAAGAAAGGAAGCAACTGACCCCAGAAAGATTAGGGAGCTAATTCAAAGAATAAAATAAGGGGCCAGGCGTGGTGGCTCACGTCTGTAATCCCAGCACTTCGGGAGGCCGAGGTGGGCAGATCACTTGAGGTCAGGAGTTTGAGACCAGCCTGGACAACATGGTGAAGCCTGGTCTCTACTAAAAATACAAAAAAGTGAGCCAGGCATGGTCACACACTCCTGTAATCCCAGCTACTCAGGAGACTGAGGCAGGAGAATCGCTTGAACCCAGGAGGCAGAGGTTGCAGTGAGCCGCGATCACACCACTGCACTCTAGCCTGGACAGCAGAGTGAGACCCTGTCTCAAAACAAAAAAAAAAGGTAAGAAAAGGGACCAGATATAGGGTCAAGGAAGCCAGTGATATTACAAATGACTGTGGCATGCCCTCATGTGTTAAAACGTGTTGTGAACAGAGGAGATATGATCTGATACCTAGAACACGTGCACCCCAGGTATAGAAGAGAGTCTGAGACATACAGATTATACCAGAACCTGGAGACTGTTTCCACAGACCAAACAATCCCCTGAGCATGAAACAGGCACGGGAGAAACAGAAGACTCCAAAAGATAAAAATGACCTAAAATAACCTAAAAGTTTCCACTGGGATGGGAGAAAGCAATGTGGGTACTTTTTTTAAAGTGAGTACATTGGAATCTGGTTTAAAAAGCAATCTGGCTAAGAATGCCAACGCAGAGTAAAATGATCTCAGTGTGGAGAAGGAAAAACTGAATAGATTATGGGCTTTATTCTTTATTACAAAGGTATTGCACAAAATAATACATATTTTTCCTGCACAGGCTTTCAGCTAAATGTGCAGAAGAAGCCTTGGTTGGATTCATAATTGATCATCGGTCCACACGTAACCCTCTCCCTCTCTAAGTTCTTTGTAACAGAGAACACGCATCTAAAAATGCTGAGAAAATGAAAAATAAAGGCTTAATTTGGTATTTTAGGCTTTTATTAGGCTTAAATTTCTCACTTTTTTATTAAATGGAAATCTTCAGCTCCTGCTAACAATTGGCTCAATCATGTTGGCTTCTATTTTATCACATGATGAATAGTAATTAATTGCACATCAATAGTTCTTATGCTTTGAACTAAATCAAGATGTAGGAACGTGCTTACATATAGACAAGTAATGCCAATATGAATAATCAACCAGAAAAAAAATGGGTTAAAATTCCTTTGGTTTGCACAGGACTGATGGTTGATTGGAGCCTTGTTATGCAAATAATGTTCACCACTGAGAGATGAAAGATAAGAAAAAAAACTGCACTACCAAATGAGGTGGATATTCCCTATTTGATTTATTTTTTATGTACCTTTCCAGTTTCTTTTCTTAATATCATCCTATTTATTAGGCTAAAATTATTTTTTATTCATTGAACAGTTTTGGAGTAAGTTCTAAAATGAAGGCCCAATATTATGTGCTCCCTTGACATCTGGAGGAATCAGGAGAAACTCAAATTGATTAAGCCCAAGTTCCACTACCCACCTGCTCTCACAGATAAGATCCCCTGGCTCAAAAACCTTCCTTATCAAACAGACCAGGCACAGCTCTTGGTCCTGAGAAGCAGCCTTTAGTTTTTTGCCAACCAGTGGAATTATTCCAACAAGCCAATCGTATCTTCCTGTGAGAATGAGGGTCACCCTGGCCTCTTTATACTACAAAGCCTGCCTCCCACCGCCCCTGTTTCAGGGGCTGCATCATTTTTCTTATGTAAAATCATCCACATGAAGTGTCAGCTACTAATGAGTGCAACCCACAGTGGCCTTCCAGGGTGTCCTGTGTCCTTCTCCCCTGGGCTGAGTATACGTGATTAATAAATCTCATTTGTCCAGTGTCAGGTGTTGTGTGTTTGGTTATCCTCCTCACATTAGGGCAGCAATTCTTCCCTCACCAATGAGGTGAATAGGAGTTGATTAAAGCAACAGTATGTGAAGCTGCAAGAATGCCCCATTCTCTTCTGTGAGGAGTAATCACATAACCCAAGGCAGACCAATGAGAAATCCTTTGTGCTTAGAGGAACAAAGAACCTAAAAATGGTTCAAGTTCTGTATCATACAATAAAGTTTTGCTTTCTATATACCTTTTTTTTTTTTTGAGACGGGGTCTCGATGTGTCACCCAGGCTGGAGTGCAGTGGCACAATCTCGGCTCCCTGCAACCTCTGCCTCCCGGGTTCAAGCGATTCTCCCGCCTCAGCCTCTCTAGTAGCTGGGAGTACTGGTGCCCACCACCACACCTGGCTAATTTTTGTATTTGTAGTAAAGACGGGTTTTCACCATATTGGCCAGGCTGGTCTCTAACTCCCTACCTCAAGTGATCCCCACCTCGGCCTCCCAAAGTACTGGGATTACAGGCATGAGCCATGGTGCCTGGCCTATATACTTTTATGCTAAGAGACTGATGATGAGGTTCCAACTTCCTACCTTCTTGAGCTGTCTTGGACTGCCCATTCCTAAGCTAGAATCTGTATGCAATTAGTTATCTATTGCTGTGTAACAAATTACCCCAAAACGTAGAGATGTAAAACAGCACACACTTATCTCACAATTTCTGTGGCTCTGACATCCCAGCTTAGCGTGGCCAAGCGCTCTGCTTCATGCTGTCTCCGAAGGCTGTAATCAAGGTTCCAGCCCACGGCTCCTCACAAGGCTCCAACCAAGGCAACAGCGGAGGTTGCCGCCATCTCAAGGTTGAGCTGGGGCAGGATCTGCTTCCAAACTCATCCAGTGGTTTCTGGAAAATGACTCAGTACCTCCTAGGCTGTTGGACTGAGGCTTGAGCTCTTTGCTGGCTGTTGGTCAAAGATCAGATCCTTGCTGTGTTGCCCTCTCCATCAGAACAAACATGGGTCAAGAAGCAGAGGGAGAACACCCAGCCACCGGAAGTCACAGTCTTTCATAACCAATCAAGAAGTGACATTTAAGCACTTTCGTGACAATCTGTACATTAGAAGGAACACATTAGACTGAACCCACATTCAAGAGGAAGGGTTACCTGCAGGCATGAGTATCAAGAGGCAGGGGTGATTGGGAGTCCTGCAGAAAGCTGCCCACCACACTGGGTTTGGTAAATAGACACACACTAGGGTGGACATGACCAAGTCTCCTTCAAAGATGTCATCTCCTTCCAAGGTGCGGGGTTCTAGCTAGAAAGAAACTTCCCAGCCCAAGATCACATTTCCCAGAGGCCTTTGCCTCTTTGTGGGGCCATGTAAGGGCCATGTAAGTGAATCTTGCCAATGCAAGGCCAGCAGGAGTGACATGTAGTACACGGGGCCCAGGGAGCTTATGGTGCAGGTGAGCTTTCTCCACTTCTCTGTGCCTTTCTTGCCACCTTGTCACAGATTCTTCCATCCATCTAGGAAGCCACCTGGTGAAAACGCAAAAGCCACAAGACACAAGGGCCTGAGTCCCTCTAATTGCTGCTCGCAAGAGAGCCACCATGTGATCTGGAACAAGCATTTGGGATTTGTCGAAAAAGAATTAATCATCAATTATGTTTGAGCCTGTATGTATTCTGGAATTTGTAACACCAGCCATCATTACATTAATGGGACACAACCACACACAAACACACACACACACACAATGGGTATTTCTGTATTCTGCATGACTAGTTATCAGTGTATGTACTGGTATTCATCCATTCCCTCAACACATTTTTTTTTGTTCTTAAATCTGACTGTGGATTATGTACTTGCTAGGAGCTATGGATGAAATAGTGAACAAGACAGATCCAACCGATGATCTAGAACTTACAGTTTAAAAGATATAAATAAGTATATCCACTCACAGTCTTCACTCACATTCATCTAGTCATTTGATTCCTACAACATTCCTGGAAAGTAGACAAAACAAAGGCCATTTTTTCAATTTCTAGGTGTGACAGCTGAAGCCCAGCAAGTTAGGGCTCATGGCCAGTACTGGGCTCGGACAAGACCAAAGCCTGCTGTTCCTGAATCTGAATGAATGCTCTTCCTACCACACCTCACTACCTCCTAGTGTATATCCCAGCAAGGTCAGCAACACACTAGCAACACAGTATCTATAATGTCAGGATGCCCAGATCCTAAGCGAAGAAAATGTTATGCAATAATAAAAACACAATCATCAGCCGGGCACGGTGGCTCATGCCTGTTATCCCAGCACTTTGGGAGGCAGAGGCGGGCGGACCACTGAGGTCAGGAGTTCAAGATTAGCCTGGCCAACATGGCAAAGCCCCATCTCTACTAAAAATACAAAAATTAGCTGGGCATGGTGACGCGTGCCTATAATTCCAGCTACTCATGAGGCTGAGACAGGAGAATCACTTGAGATCATGCCACTGCATTCCAGCCTGGGCGACAGAGTAGGACTGTTGTCAAAAATAAAAATAAAAAATAAAAAAGCACAGTCATCAACTTGGGACATTGACTCTTTCTCTACCATGATTTTTAAAAATATTCCTTGTTCTCACAGAGCAATTTTATGCTTCTGAACTATCTGGTTGAGCCCCTATATATGTAAAATATATTAAGCTATTATTTTATTTTCCACACACTTTCCTCTCCGTCAACTCCTTCATACATAGGGTTGTCTGGTAATGTATAGAACATCCAACTACATTTTAGTTTCAGATAAATTATAAATTTATAGTATAAGTATATCCCAAATATTGCTCTGAATATACTGATACTAAAAACTGTTCATCATTTATCTGAACTTCAAATTTAACCGTGGATCCTGCATTGTTACTTGGTATAATGATAATTCTACCCCCAACACACACTTCTTCCTCCTTCTTTTCCTGTGAGATGTGGGTTCAGTGTCTGCAGTTATTCCCATTTTATTTTATGCTCTTCTTCATATTTAGAAATCTCAGCTGATAAATAATGAGGTCGGAGGGAAATATGTTAAATAATGCCTTTCTACATTGATTACTTGAACCTCAGGTCACAAAGGGGAAAAATCCCTCAAACAGTAAATGACATGCATAATCCAAATGCCAATGCAAAAGTCATATTCACTTTCTTTAATATGTACCAGTGTTGAACATTTAAATTTAGGAGGAGGTAATATATTTTTGAAGTACTAATATTTTATGCAGTATTTGATATTTCCAGTCTCAAGAAATAAAATGCTGGTACAAAATTGCAAAAGGTAGCATTCTTTTGTGGAAATGTATAACCAAAAGCATTTGCTAACAATGCTTATAGAGACACTCTGCTTTCAAAAGGGCAAAGATGTGTGGAGGATAAGGAACATCTGGGGAATCCTCAACACCTTATTAGTTTTAAAAGATTTCCAAAGTTGCAAAATTATATTGAACAAAAGAAATAATGTGATTTCCATTAGGCAAAAATATTTTAGGGTGCCCTTCCCTGTGGCAACAGAAATGTGGCCGTTTGCATCACTGTGGTCAGAGTGTGAATTAGCGGGGCCACTCCCGTCATCGTATGAAGAACATGAAAGGTCGACTCTTCCCACTAAGATGAACAAAATGAGAACATATCTCTGTCAACTTCCTCCCTTTAATGTAAAATTTTTTAAAAAGTGGTGCTCAGGGTAGATGGGAAAAAATGCCAGTGCTTATATTGATTCTCCAAACAAGTACCACACATGATAACATCTGTGTCAGTTAATTACCAAGGAAAAGGCAAGTTGAACTTGCTGATTTGGAGAGATTTAAATGGATACAAACAGCTGCCAATGCAACAGGATAGCACTCAAAGAATTTCAAGAAGTGAGAAGTAAGCAAGGGCAAGAAAAAGCAATGGGAGAAGTGATTGTGGTTCTTTCTGATGAGTTTGTCCACTGGGCCTGGACACACAGTAAAACTCAAGTAAAGCACCTGACTCAGTGTCTCCCAGTGCTAACCCTTGACAACTTCTGAAACTACTGGTTGTAGAAGGAAGTTCTCCAGAATATACAGCCAGGACAGATGGAAAATCAATGTAACAGAGTAATCACAGAGTAATGACACGGTGTAACGCATCCATCAGCGACTCAGCTGAGAACTGAGGACTTTTTTTGTTGATACATAACATGTTGCATATTTATGAAGTACATGTGATATTTTATTACATGCATAGAACATGAAATGATCAAGTTAGGGTATTTGGGGTGTTCATCACCTTAAGTATCTATCATTTCTACGTGTTGGTTGGGAATATTTCAAGCCCTCTCTTCTAGCTACTTAAAAAATATCCAATACATTATTGCTAACTATAGTCACCCTACTCTGCTATAGAACATTAGAACTTGTATCTTCCATCTAACTGTATGTTTGTACCCATTAACTGACCTCTCTTCACACCCACCATTCATGCGTTCCCCCTTCCCAGCCTCTGGTATCTGTTATTCTGCTCTCTACCTTCCTGAGATCAGCCATTATAGCTCCCCCATATGAGTGAGAACATGAGATATTTGCCCTTTTGTGCCTAGCTTATTTCACTTAACATCATGACCTCCAGTTTCATCCATATTGCTGCAAATGACATTCCACTCTTTATTGTGGCCAGATAGTGTTCCATCGTGTACGTAAACCACATTTTTCTTTATCCATTCGTCCATTGATAGGTGCTTAGATTGACTCCACATCTTTGTTATTGTGAATAGTGCTGCAAAAAACACGCGAGTCCAGGTATCTCTTTGATATACTGATTTCTTTTCCTTTGGATGATACCCAGTAGCGGGGTTGCTGAATCATATAGTAGTTCTACTTTTAGTAACTAGGAAGACATTTATAAAACTTCATAGAGGCTGAGATACACCCAATGGGTCTATGAATTTAAGCTCATGCACTTTGGGGGAAACATAAAAGAAGTAGCCAATTTGCAAATACCTACATATAGCTTGATAACTAAATAAATAAATGAACAGTTGTCGCAGACCAGCAGTGTTGCTAGGTGCTGGGTGAGCAAACGAAACAAGAGTCTTCCTTCCTGAAGCTTGAGCTCTAGATAACAGCGCCACCCAATGGAACTGTCCACCTTGCTGGAAATGGCTTATATCAGCACTGTCCAATATAATACTGGAAATGACTTATATGAATTCTGCCTAGAAACACAGTGCTGGAAAATGGCTTATATCAGCACCACCCAATAGAACACAGAGCTGGAAATGACTTATATAAACACTGCCCAATAGAACACAGTGCTGGAAAATGGCTGATATCAGCACTGCCCAATAGAGCACAGTGCTGGAAATGGCTCATATCAGCACCACCCAATGGAGTCACCACTAGCTACGCGTGCCTACTAAGCACTTGAAACGTAGCTAGTGCAAATGAGAAACTAGTTTCATTAATTTAAATAGACACAGATGGCTAGGCTACCGTATTGGACAGCACAGGTCTACAGGTGAGATGGTTTCTAAGGCGAAAAATATTTTTTCCCAAGAAGCAAATTTGAAATCTTGGGACCCCACTATAGGAGGATACTCTAAGAGGTGTGAAATGTGAGAGTGACTGGTAGGAAGTGTGAGGAGAGAAACTGTAAAAATCAAAAAGGAGACTGTAGAAGGCCCACTGTGAGATCAGAAACAACACTTAGTTTATGAAGAAGAACATAGGGTCAAGGGTCTAAGACACACCCTCCGGCTTGCACACAAATCCAGCGGGCTGAGAGCCAGAGCCCATGGGAATCACTAGTTCTGACTCCATCCGTCATGCCACTGGGGTCACCCGGACTCTTTTGGGAAAAGAACAAGATACATTTGGAAGAGGCCTCTTCCTAAAGGTGAAGAAGTCATTGAGGTTCTGATGACACTTCAAAATAAGTTTATAAATAGAAGAAAATTTTGGTGTACTAAAGGATACATTTCCAAGGACAGATGTCCAAAGGAGAGGAATTGGAAATTTTATTAGCAAACTGTGGCAAATAAGATTCCATCCAGAAATTAAAGTCACTAGATTTATTTCTAAGAACAAATCAGGCTGAACGCAGTGGCTCACACCTGTAATCCCAGCACTTTGGGAGGTCAAGGCAGGTGGATCACTTGAGGTCAGGAGTTCAAGACCAGCCTGGCCAACATGGTGAAACCCCATCTCCACTAAAAATATAAAAATTAGCCAGGCGTGGTGGCACATGCCTGTAACCCTGCTACTCAGGAGGCTGAGGCAGGTGAATCCCTTGAACCCGGGAGGCAAATGTTGCAGTGAGCTGAGATCGTGCCACTCCACTCCAGCCTAGGCGACAGAGTGAGACTCGGTCTCAAAAAGAAAATCATTTCTGTATGGAATCTTTAGATGGGGAAAGAACCCTTTAAGTCCTAGGATGAGTTAAACACCAAAGTTTATCTATGAAGGAGTTCTGGAATTAAAATCCATAGACAACTATGATATGGAAGAGACCCACCACTGCAATTTGCAAAATAACACTTAACTTTCTGCAGCATTTCTTGCATTTTTTTTTTCTGAGATGAAGTCTCGCTTTGTAGCCCAGGCTGGAGTGCAATGGCACGATGTCAGCTCACTGCAACCTCTGCCTCCTGGGTTCAAGGGATTCTCCTGTCTCAGCCTCCCAAGTAGCTGGGATTAAAGGTGTGTGCCACCGCGCTCAGCTAATTTTTTTGTATTTTTGTAGAGATGGGGTTTCACCATGTTAGCCAGGCTGGTCTTGAACTCCTGACCTCAAGTGATCCACCTGCCTTGGCCTCCTAAAGTGCTGGGATTACAGGCATGAGCCACCGCATCCAACCTTCTTGCTACTTCTAAAAATCATGAAATTGAGAAAGGATGAAGCTGCCCCTGGAATACACTTAAATATCCATATAAAAAGCGCACATTTCACCAGTCCTAGGAATGATAGTGTTAATAAATAGCAAGACATTCAACATGACAGAACCACTGTCCCTGGTGCCTCCTCGTTCTGGAGGGTGGGTCATCTCACGCTTCACCCACGTTCTCCAGCCTAGCGGCAAATCTGTCTTCCTTGTGTGTCATTTCAACATCTTTTCTTAGTCAGCTGATATTTTTCTTCATTTCTTTAACTTTATGAACAATCATTTTAAAAGTAAGAAAAAGTTGGGCCGGGCGCGGTGGCTCACGCCTGTAATCCCAGCACTTTGGGAGACTGAGGCAGGCGGATCACGAGGTCAGGAGATCAAGACCATCCTGGCTGACACGGTGAAACCCCGTCTCTACTAAAAATACAAAAAAATTAGCCAGGTGAGCTGACGGGCGCCTGTAGTCCCAGCTACTTGGGAGGCTGAGGCAGGAGAATGGCATAAACCCAGGAGGCGGAGTGTGCAGTGAGCCAAGATCACGCCACTGCACTCCAGCCTGGGTGACAAAGCAAGACGCTGTCTCAAAAAAAAAAAAAAAGTAAGAAAAAGTTTTGACTTTCTAATAAAACATAAAATGTGACTTTTAAGAAAATAAAGTTAAGATTATTAGGTTTAGGAAAAGGATAAAGTATATGAAATGAAACCCTTTATGACTTTAATGAATTCAAATACTAAATATAAAATTAGAGCCAATAGCTGCTTTATGAATCAAGGGATAAGTTTACTGCACCTAATGGTATATTTCATTCCTTCGAGGTCTCTCTCTCCCACCACCATCACAAAAGAACGCAAATACTGAAGTGTAAGTTAAACCAAGCAAGAAAAAATATATAAATACTTTCTAAAAATATTTTAATTTCAATCTTGATAAAAGAAAGGATAGCATTCTATAGGATGAATTGATTTAGTCTTTGACTTGCAAATTATACCCCAATTACTGTATGATGCAGAGAATATGCCATTGTCTACGAAGTGAATGACAGTTAATATGATCATCATGGAAATAAAGATAAAATACAAAGAGGATTCAGGTATATAGTAATAATTTGAATTGCAAATGTAAAAAGATTCTTTATTCACTAGCTAAGATAAAGATGAGATACTCTCTATTACTCCCTTACTGGGTTGATTTTGTAGGAAAAAAAAGCTAATAATACCTATTGATCGGCCAGGTGCAGTGGCTCACGCCTGTAATCCCAGCACTTTGGGAGGCCGAGGCGGGCAGATCACGAGATCAGGAGATCGAGACCATTCTGGCTAACACGGTGAAACCCCGTCTCTACTAAAAACACAAAAAATTTAGCCGGGCGTGGTGGCGGGCGCCTGTAGTCCCAGCTACTCGGGAGGCTGAGGCAGGAGAATGGCGTGAACCCGGAAGGCGGAGCTTGCAGTGAGCTGAGATCGCACCACTGCACTCCAGCCTGGGCGACAGAGCAAGACTCTGTCTCAAAAAAAAAAAAAAAAAAAAAAAACCTATTGATCACAGGTATCATGAATCATGTGGTGTTACAGAGCTAAAACCTAGGGATCACTCGTCATTATTTGGCACAAAAATCTATTGACCCAATCAATGTAGCTTTTAAAGGGAAAACTTAAGTTATGAATACCTTATTACCTTTTGTCTCTGTTCTATGGAACTGCAAAGAGCAGTTATGTAGGTGTTTTGACTGAGATTTTATTTTTAATCTGAAAAATTGAATGGTAAAAGGAAATCATAACAGAAAAAACAAAAACTGTTTATAGGTCTTTACTTTCTTGTTTCCTTTATTCCACCTTTCTCTAATTCCACAAAATTCTTAGCTTTCACTCAAAACTACTAAAATAAGAAAAGAAAAAAGAAACATATTTATCATCACCAATCCATGATCGTTTATTTGTTTTTAACTAACTAGAAGGCACCAAAAACCAAAGAATAATTTAAGGGACTAAATGTGACTTAAAATTGAATTCCTTAGTTTCACAAGTTTGAATTTCATACCACATTATAATTTTGTCCGTATATAATGAAGTAATTAAATGAATAATTAAAAATTCAGTGAATCTGCTTGTGTTAAATATTATAGATTAACATAAGCAGTTACTTTTACTTGTTTTCAAGACAGCACTAAAGGAAGCATAAATCAATTTTTAAAGGCATAAAGCCTTTAAAACTAAGGAGATAGGAAATAGAGAGAGAGAGACACTGAGGCAGAGGCAGAGACTGGGACAGAGAGATATCTTCTTGTTTAAACCACAGTGACAAAGAATTTAGGAGCAGAAACCATGGACATAAACTTTTGGATGCTTAATTCCAGCAGTAGATCAAGAACGATGAATCATTCACAGTCTGGGAAATCAGGAGTCAATTCAATTCGTGCTACAGAAACCCCCAAATACTCAGGAAAATTTAGCACCAGGTGCCTCTAAACATGAGAGTAGAAACAGAGTTAAGACATTTTTAGCCCTTCTAAAAAACGCTGATATTCATCCTTTTAAGTAAACAACCCCTGGACTGAGCATGGGTATCTGGATATCTACGTGTAAACCAGGCCCAGTTTACATGTAAATATCCAGAACACAGAGACATAAAACCATTCTCCAGTTGGGGTCTACATTCTTACAACTAGGGCTCCACCCTCCAGAAAGGAGTTTGAAAACTGTCTAGAAAATTTGACCAGCCCATGTGGATAAGTCTAAGTGTATTGGCATTAGAGCTTCCTAATTGAAGTAGCCCACCTGACCATCTACAGTGAAGCCCACCAAAGACAAGCCCCATGACATGCTGAACTGTGATGTTCCCCACTCTTTGATCTGAGCAGAAAACTAAGGACATAGGAAATACACACACACACACACACACACACACAGAGAGAGAGAGAGAGAGAGAGAGAGAGACTGGGACAGAGAGACCTTCTTGCATAAAAAATAGATTCCAAGGCCAGGCGCAGTAGCTCACGCCTGTAATCCCAGCACTTTGGGAGGCTGAGGCGGGTGGATCACGAGGTCAGGAGATGGAGACCATCCTGGCTAACACGGTGAAACCCCATCTCTACTAAAACTACAAATTAAATACTAAAATAAATATATATAAAATATATATAAAATACTAATAAAAATACTAAAAATAAAAACTAGCTGGGCGTGGTGGTGGGCACCTGTAGTCCCAGCTACTCAGGAGGCTGAGGCAGGAGAATGGTGTGAACCCAGGAGGCAGAGGTTGCAGTGAGCCGAGATCACGCCACTGCACTCCAGCCTGGGTGACAGAGCGAGACTCCATCTCAAAAAATAAAAAAAAATAAAATAGATTCCAAAACAAATAGCAAATTGGAGGAAATGGAGATGCTACAGGAAGAAAAAAAAATCTCCAAATAAGGACAAAAATAGCAATATAGGTTTGTTATTGAAGTACATAGAGATAAATAATAAAATAGAAATATTTATTTTGTTTAAAATAGAAAATAATAAAATGGCAATAAATATAAAAATAATAAATGGTGGAAAATAATAAAATGGCAGGGATTGCCTCTGGAAGGAGGGAAATGAGAACTGCTACTTTTTGTAAAAAGCCTTGGTGAACCATGTGAATCTTTGTAATGTAAATGCATATATTTGCTATTAACATGCAAAGAATGTTAGTATGTATACATATCTCCTAGCTCCCTCCACGAAGATGGGTTAGAAGCAGTGACACCCCAGCAGGAATGAGTACAGCTAGCACCCAGGTCTTGATTTCTAAATTCGATTGTATTAGTCCATTTTCACACTGCTATAAAGAATACCTGAGGCTGGGTCATTTATAAATAAAAGAGATTTAATTGATTCACAGTTCCCCATGGTTGAGGAGGCCTCAGGAAACTTACAATCATAGCAGAAGGAGAAGCAAGCATCATCTTCACAAGGTGGCAGGAGAGAGAGAGAGACAGAGAAAGGGGAAGCACCAGACCCTTATCAAATACCAGATCTTGTGAGAACTCCCTCGCTATCATGAGAACAAGGCGGAAACTACCCCCATGATCCAGTCACCTCCCACCAGATTCCTCCCTCAACGTGTGGGGATTACAATTTGAGATGAAATTTGGGTGGGGACACAGAGCCAAACCATATTATTCCATCCTGGTGCCTCCCAAATCTCATGTTCTTTTCACATTTCAAAACCAATCATGCCTTTCTGACAGTCCCCTGAAGTCTTAACTCATTCCAGCATTAACTGAAAAGTCCAATCCAAAGTGTCATCTGAGACAAGTCCCTTTCGCCTGTGAGCCTGTAAAATAAAAAACAAATTAGTTACTTCCAGGATACAATTGGGGTACTGGTATTGGGTAAATGTTCCCATTCCAAATAGGAGAAATTGGCCAAGAGAAAGGGGCCACAGACCCCATACAAGTCCACAAACTGGCAGGGTACTCATTAAATCTTAAAGCACCACAATAATCTCCTTTGACTCCAAGTCTCACATCCAGGGCACACCAATGCAAGGGGTGGGCTCCCAAGGCCTTGAGCAGCTCTACCCCTGTGCCTCTGCAGGGTACAGCCCCCAAAGCTGCTTTCCTGGGCTGGTATTGAGTGCCAATCACTTTTCCAAGTGCATGGTGCAAGCTGTTGGTGGATCTACCATTCTGGGGTCTGGAAGATGGTGGCCCTCTTTTCACAGCTCCACTAGGCAGTGCCCCACTGGGGACTCTGTGTGAAGGCTCCAATCCCTCATTTCCCCTCTGCATTGACCTAGTAGAGGTTCTCTATGAGAGCTCTGCCCTTGTAACAGACTTCTGCCTGGACATCCAGGCATTTCCATACATCATCTGAAGTCTAAGTGGAGGCTCCCAAGACTCAACTCTTGTCTTCTGTGCACCCACAGGCCCAACACCATGCAGAAGCCACCAAGGCTTGGGGCTTGCACCCTCTGAAGCAATGGCCTTAGCTGCATCTTGGTTCCTTTTAACCATAGCTAGAGTGGCTGGAATGCAGGGTGCCATGTCCCAGGGCTGCACAGAGCAGTGGGGCCCTGGGTCTGGCCCATGAAACCATTTTCCCCTCCTTGGCCTCTGGACCTGTGATGGAAGATGCTGCTGCCAAGATTGCTGATATGCCCTGGAGACATTTTCCCCATTGTCTTGGCTATTAACATTCTGCTCCTTGTTACTTATGCAAATTTCTGCAGTGGGCTTGAATTCCTCCCCAGAAAATGGGTTTTTCTTTACCACATGGTCAGGTTACAAATTTTCCAAACCTTTATGCTCTGCTTGCCTTTTAAACATAAGTTCCAATTTCAAACCATCCCTTTGTGAACGCATATAATGGAACACTTTCAGGTCACATTTTAAATGCTTTGCTGCTTAGAAATTTCTTCACCAGATACCCTAAATCATCTCTCTCAAGTTCAAGTTTCCACAGATCTCTAGGGCAGGGGAAAATGCCACCAGTCTCTTTGCTAAAGCATAGCGTGAGTGATCTTTACTCCAGTTCCCAATAAGTTCCTCATCTCCATCTGAAACCACCTCAGCCTGGACATAATTGTCCCTATCACTATCAGCATTTTTGTCAAAACCATTCACCAAGTCTCTAAGAAGGTCTAAACTTTCCCATATCTTTCTGTCTTCTGAGCCCTCCAATCTGTTCCAACCTTTCCCTGTTACCTAGTTTCGAAGTCATTTCCACATTCTCAGGTATGTTATAGTAATGCCCCACTATCTCAGTACCAGTTTCCTGTATTAGTCCATTTTCACACTGCTATAAGGAATACCTGAGACTGGGTAACTTATAAATAAAAGAGGCATAATTGACTCACAGTTCCACATGGCTGGGGAGGCCTCGGGAAACTTACATCATGACAGAAGGTGAAGGGGAAACAAACACCCTCTTCACAAGGTGGCAAAAGAGATATAGAGAGAACGGGGAAGTGTCAGACACTTATCAAACAATGAGATTTCATGAGAATCCCCTTACTATATGATCCAATCACCTCCCACTGGGACCCTCCCTCAACATGTGGGAATTACAACTGGAGATGAGATTTGGGTGGGGACACATAGCCAAACCATATCAACCATTCATCAATAAAAGACACCAGGACTCCTTGGAGAACTTGTAAATTCTAGGGCTGGATAGAGAAAATACAAGATGAGCTGGAGCATCTTGTAACACCAGTAAGGAAATACTACACATACACACACACACATCAAAGTGACAGGAGACCAACCTGAAAGAGATGCTAGGAGCAAAAGTTGAGACAATTTTAGCAACAACATAAATAAAAATTCTATTGAATAGTAAACAAGAGAATAACATCAATTTCCTTAAGTTCATGCTTATATAGAACCCAATAACTGAAAAAACTCAATGTGGGAGATGTTACTGTCTCAGATACCCTTCCCTACAGAAAATTCCAATTAGTGATTGTAAAAAAAATGAGGGAAATGGAAAACCACTGCTAGAATACCTAAGTTATAATCACTACAGACAACATTTACCCAGAGATGTTAATATTAATGTTTGAAAATTTAAGCAGATGCAGGATATTTGCAGAGTCTTAAAGAATATCTCTCAAAATTTATAGTTATTATAAAGAGAAAAATAGTAACCTTACAGTGGATAATCCTGGCTGACAGGATTTCAGCCAAATGATCTAGGTTAACAACACCAGTGATGTCATGTTGACATTTACACCCCCTGATTACAGTGTGATAAGGAGGCTCCCCCACTTCTGTGATATGCTATCCAACAATCATGACTTCAGTTAAACCACGAGAAAATGCAATACACATCCAAATTGAGAGTCAGTCTTCAAAATCACTGACCAGAATGGTTCAAAAGAATCAAAGTCATGAAAGATGAGAAAAGACTCTAAAAAATTAAAATATATTCAGATTTAAGATAAATGCCAGAGTGGCTGGCAAGATGGCCAAATAGGAACAGCTCTGGTCAGCAGCTCCCAGCAAGATCAATGCAGAAGGTGGGCGATTTCTGCATTCTTAACTGAGGTACCCGGCTCATCTCGTTGGGACTGGCTAGACAGTGGGTGCAGCCCAATGAAGGCAAGCTGAAGCAGGGTGGGGCATCACCCTCACCCGGGAAGCACAGGGGGTCGGGGAACTCCCTCCTGTAGCCAAGGGAAGGCGTGAGGGACTGTGTCGTGAGGGACAGTTCACTCCGGCCCAGATACTACGCTTTTTCCATGGTCTTCACAACCCGCAAACCAGGAGATTCCCTCTGGTGCCTACACCACTAGGGCCCTAGGTTTCAAGCGCAAAATTGGGCAGCCGTTTGGGCAAACACCGAGGCAGCTACAGGAGTCTTTTTTTCATACCCCAGTGGGCCTAGAACACCAGCAAGACAGAGCTGCTCACTCCCCTGGAAAGGGGGCTGAAGCCAGGGAGCCAAGTGGTCTAGCTCAGTGGATCCCACCCCCACGGAGCCCAGCAAGCTAAGATACACTGGCTTGAAATTCTTGCTGCCAACACAGCAGTCTGAAGTCAGCCTGGGATGCTCAAGCTTGGTGCGAGGAGGGGCGTCCGCCACTACTGAGACTTGAGTAGGCGGTTTTACCCCACACAGTGGAAACAAAGCCACTGGGAAGTTCAAACTGAGAGAAGCCCACCACAGCTTGGCAAAGCCACTGTAGCCAGACCACTTCTCTAGATTCCTCCTCTCTTGGCAGGGCATCTCTAAAAGAAAGGCAGCAGCCCCATTCAGGGGCTTATAGATAAAACTCCCACCTCCTCCACAGTGCAGTGGTGCGATCTTGGCTCACTGCAACCTCTGCCTCCTGGGTTCAAGTGATTCTCCTGCCTCAGCCTCCTGAGTAGCTAGGATTACAGGTGCGCACCACCACACCAGGCTAATTTTTGTATTTTTAGTAGAGGCAGGGTTTCACGAAGTTGGCCAGGCTGGTCTTGAACTCCTGACCTCAGGTGATCCGCCTGTCTCGTCCTCCCAAAGTGCTGGGATTACAAGCACGAGCCACTATGCCCAGCCAACTGTTATCTTCCTGGATTAAATATGGGTCCCAAAGATTTTGCAGAAATGTAAACTACAGTCCATGTCCTCAGAGAACTCAGACTAGCTTAAGACAGACATAAAAAAACTACAGAATTTACATTCTGTATTATAATTAGTTATTTAATGAACTATATTATAATTAGTTATTTAATGAATTATTATAATAAGTTATTTAATGAACATTCTTTCACATTTTAATATTCCTAAAAGTGAAATGCATTTTCTATCTAACAACACCTTAAATTTTCAGTTAGCATCCTTCGTTCTTTCTTAGTGGTACAAAATAATATTGGTGCATTGTACAATTGAGGGAGTTTTAGCTTAAAGAAAATATGTTAATGAAAGGTTAAATTATTTGATCCTGATCCTAAGACCTCTAGGAACCAAGGAGGGTGGAGCTCCTGGAGGAGGCAGGACTTGGACTTGTGCCTCTTCAGTGCTTGGGCAAAGGGAAAGCAGAGATATCTCCTGACACTCCCGTCGAGGCATCCACTTCCCTTCACCCTCAGAGCAGCATCTGATTTTGTTCAAGCCACCATTCTCTCCTATGTGGCCTATCCCGATTGAGCTACTCTCTTCTCTTTGCATCCTGTCCAGTCGGTTCTCTCACTGTGGCCCCGATGTTCTATGTTTATCTTTCTTCCAGCTTTATTGAGGTATAATCATCAAATAAAAAATTGCATATCTATTAGGCCATGCAAAACATGATGTTTTGATATGCATATACATTGCAAAGTCATTACCATAATCAACTTTGTTAACATATCCATCACCTCACATGGTTACTTTGTGTGTGTGTGTGTTGAGAACACTTGAGATCTACTCTTGGTAAATTTAAAACAGAGAATACATTGTTAATAACTATAGTCACCATGCTGAACCCCAGGATTCCAGTATTTGTTCACCTTATAAGTGAAGGTTTGTACCCTTTGACTATATTTCTTAAGTAAAAAACTAATTACATCATTCCCAATTTAAAACCCTCTAATGTTGCCTTGTCGCCCTGAGGATAAATCCCAAACTCCAAGGATACAAAACCCATCACAATTTGGTATCTGCCTAATACCGAAGCCCTACCAGGGCCCTCCCTCCAATACTGTTAAACCCTATAATTCACTCCCCAGGCCCCCATAACACACCACACTCTCTCACCTCTAAGCCTTTCACAGGAGGGCACCCCTGCCTGGAAGTCCCTTATCCCTTCCTCATCCTTTCCGCTGGGTAAAAACTCGGTCAATTCCACAGACCTTTGGCTCACACTTTGCAGCAGAGAGGGCTTCCCTTATTCCAGTTCCCCTTTCTCACAGTGGAGAATGGCCGGCCACTGAAGAGCCTGGGGTAACGTCTCCCAGCCCCGCTGCCCCCCAGGTTCAGCCACGCAGCTGGTGCTCCCATGGAATGAGAGTGGAAATGAGGGGTGTCATTCCTGGGCCAAGGTGCTTAAGAAGTGGGTTTGCCATCTCTGTCCCTCTCCCGCCCCTGTTTGTTGGCTGGATGCCAAGGTCTTCCAGGTCCTACATCTGCTAGGTGGAAAAAATGGACAAGTATTACCTTGTGTTCATCCACTAAGATTTGGGATTTCTTTGTGATAACAGCTACTGTTACCTTAACTGTCACACAGATAATATACGGGCATGTGTCTCTTAATGGGGACACATTCTAAGAAATGCATCATTAGGGTATGCTGTCATTGTGTGACCATCGTAGAGAGTACTTACACAAACTAGATGATATAGCCTCCTACACACCTAGGCTATATGGTAGGGCTTATGACTCCTAGGCTACAAATCTGTACAGCAGGTTATTATACTAAATACTCTAGGCAATTATAGAACAGTGGTATTTGTGTATCTAAACACAGAAAAGGTACAGTGAAAATAATGTATAACAGTAAAAATGACACATGTGTATAGACAGTTCCCACTATAATCTTAGGGGACCACCATCGTATATGCAGTCATTGTTGACTGTAACATGGATATGTGGCACATGACTATATAACCTTATGATAAACCTAGTCTCAATTTGAAATTAAAAATTACATTGATTTGGCCAGGCATGGTGGCTCATGCCTGTAATCCCAGCACTTTGGGAGGCCGTGGTGGGTGGATCACTTAAGGTCAGGAGTTCGAGATCAACCTGGCCAACATAGTGAAATCCTGTCTCTACTAAAAATACAAAAATTAGCTGGGCATGGTGGCAGGAGCCTGTAATCCCAGTTACTTGGGAGGCTGAGCCAGGAGAATTGCCTGAACCCAGGAGGCGGAGGTTGCAGTGAGCTGAGATCATGTCACTGCATTCCAGCCTGAACGACAGAGCAAGACTGTATTTCAAAAACAAAATTAAAAATTACCTTGATTAGACGAGACAACAAAATGCAGTATTCTGGATGGGATCCTGGAGTAGAAAAAGGACATTAGGTAAAAATCTAAGGAAATCTGAAAGAATTTATACTTTAGTTAATAATAATGCATTCATCTTGATTCATTAGTTGGAATACATGAACTGCACAAATGTAAGATGTTACCAATGGGGAAGCTGCATGTTGGGGGAGGAGTGTTGTATGGGTACTCTGTTTTTTTCTGTTCAATTTTTTAAAAACCTAAAACTATTTTTTAAATATTGCGTTCTAATAGGTGTAAAGTTTCAGTTATGCAGATGATTAAGTTGTAGAGCTTCACGGTTTGTAAAGTATACAATGCCATATTGTTTAACGTAGTGCCATGGTTGGCTACCCTTTTAAAACATCTCCAGACCAATATATCCACTGTAGGTTCTATAATAGGTCACTAGGATTCACACAATTGTATCCCATTAGCAAAGAAAAAGCATAACTTTTTTTTTAGGCCGGGCACGATGGCTCACTCCTGTAATCCCAGCACTTTGGCAGGCCGAGGTGGGTGGATCACGTGAGGTCAGGAGTTCAAGACCAGCCTGACCAATATTGTGAAACCCTGTCTCTACTAAAAATATAAAAATTAACCAGGCATGGTGGCGTGCACCTGAAATCCCAGCTACTCAGGAAGCTGAGACAGGAGAATTGCTTGAACCCAGGAGGCTGCACTCCAGCCTAGGCAACAGAGCGAGTCTCCGTCTCAAAAACAAACAAACAAACAAGCAAACAAACAGAAAAGTATATTTTTTTCCTCCTGTTCTCCCCATGCAGCCCTCTACTCTGCTGTCACAGATGGGTTTAGCTGTCTCTGATGTGAGTCAGCACCAGCCGTTCACGCCCACCTAACTGCAAGGATTCAGGTCAAGCTCCACAGACATCCCTCCCCCAAGAATCCGATCCATAAATACCCTCAATGGAGATGAATCATCTAATCAGCTTTGAAATGTCTCATAGTGGTCTCCCTCACACCTCGCACTGGTATTTGGTTTCGATGCCTTTTTCGCTCTTCCATCTTCACTTCCAATTCATCATTCTGAGGTGCATATTTACAAGTCTGCCTCTCTCCCTGGACAGTGAATATTTGAAGGCAGAGACAATGTTGTATTCCTGGTTAGAACGCTAGGATCCAGCACAGAGAAGAAGGCAGAGCAGCTTCTCAGTAACCATTTTTTTGGGCCGGGGGGAAGACAACTCAACTGAGGGGTAAGATGAGCCTCTAAATCAAAGGCTTGGGATTGGGGTTTTAGTGGGCTACCAGTACAGTTTCACAAGTTGCACACTGCTCAAATCAGTAAATTTCATTAACATAAACTACGGTATAAAAAGTGTCTTATAGAATGGAGCAGTGTAGGCATGACCTGCATGACCTGCAGACCCCCTGGGCAAGGCCTGGGTATGAGACACAATAGCTTGAGCCATCTCTCTTCCTGTTATCAATTCCCACCCTTAGGTAGCTAATTTGGACTCATGCAAGCCAAGGATCATCAGAAGATAGTCCAAAGATTAGAAAGGGAAATCGTAAAACCTCTACAGACAGCGAGACAGTGTGCTCTCACTACCTGTATGAAATGCAAAAAACCAAGTGCAAAATAATTTCAAATGACGAAACATCAGTGTGTTACATCAAGATATAAAATTAATTATACAAAAACTTAAATATTAATGCCAATTCTCAAAGCAGTATGATACTTTGTACAAACAAAATATTTAATTATAATGGAAGTTGCTCTGGATACAACATTCTAAAGCATCAAAACTTTAAAAAATATTATTACCAGAAATTATTCAAATTGAAGCCAAAGTAGAATTGTTTCTTCCCTCTCTGTAAGGTGCTGTCAAGAAGCTATTATAAAAATAACCATACAGTTTAGTCTTAAGCTTTTCATAGTTTATTTAAAGGCATAAATTGAAGCATCTGTCTCGGGGGAAACAAAGGAAGTTTCTTCACAGGGACTTTTCAAAAATATCCCTGAAACCAAAAATCATGCTGATGACGCTAAAGAAGGTGTGTGGCAGAGCCCACATGTTGCCAGCTGGGATGGCCAAGGAGAGGACTAGAAATGAAGCAGAGGATGCCTTGGAAAATAGGAGGGTTGCCTGTTGCTGGGAACATGGGGAAATCCCCTGCAATTGTCTCTGCTCCAGAAGGATTTCAGGGACCTCATAAAAGGTATAACAACCAATGAAGTATTTTCAGAAAATATGTTTACAAATAGGCATAACTAACTGAAATTTCAGCCACTTGAAAAAATGCAACAGAATGGAAAATGCCCAAACCAGTTAACAGAGAAAAAGAAGGATAACCCAACTCAAATAATGCAGGAAAGAAAGGAAAAATATAGGCATAGGAGAAGCAAGATCAACAAACTAAAATGTCTATTGTCTTAACATCAGGCAGCCTAAAATCTGTTAGGAAGGAAACCTCATGCTTTAGAAAATACAGGGATAGGCAATTTTGGGTAAAAACAGAGCTCTTGAGAGTGAAAGTATAAGCAAAAAGGAAAAACAATCAAAAAGATTTTTAAGCTCTTCTTCATGAAAAAATGAGAGAAATTTGTGACTAATCTACTCATTATAAAAATGACAAAAAGTGAGCAAAGGAGCAGAGATGGGCAAGAGAGGGGCAGGGGGCAGCTGGTCCACAGGACACCTTTGTGTGCATTCAGAGGAGTCCCTTCCTCTGCTCCTGCCAGGATGCAAGGCTTGGTGGGCAGAGCGAGGGCTACGTGCCAGGCCCCCGCACCCCTTTACCAGGAGTCTCTGTGAGCTGCACACCTTGTACATCTATAGGCTATGGTCAAGGTCAAGAGGGAGGCCTCTAACTGATAGGGAGAAATGGGCTCTGAGGACATGACCCCATGCCCAAGGAGCCAAGTTCACTGAAGCACAGGCTTAGAAGCAGGATGCTTATGTTCTCTGTGAAGTTGTCTACATTGCTCCATTGAAGTTATAATCCCTGCTTTTGTTGCTCCAAGTACTTGGCACATTCAATAGTCTCTTGAACATATGAATTCTTTTTTAAGCTTTATTGAGGTATAATTGATATACAAGCAATTGCACATATTTAATGTATACATCTTGATGAGGTGGACATATGCGTACACCTTGATATCATCCCCACAACTGAGGCACTAGACATATGCATCACCCCCAAGAACTTCCTTGTGTTCTTTTGTGTGCTTTCTTCCTTCATTTTGTTTTAAGACCACTTAACATGAGCTCTGTCCTCTTAATGTATTTTAAAGTGCATGACACCATATCACTAACTTCAGGTACTACAGGTACAGCAAATCTCTAGATCTTATTTATCTTGCATAAATGAAATGTTATACTCATTGACTCACCTCTCCCCATTTTCTCTTCCCCCAGTCTCTGAAAACCATTGTTCTATTCTCTTCTTCTATGCAGTTGACTTTTAAAAATTCTGTATATAAGTGAAATCATGCAGTATTTGTCATTCTGTAACTGGCTTGTTCACTTAGCATAATGTCCTCTAGGTTCATCCATGTTGTCACAAATGAAAAGATTTTTTTCCTTTTTCACGTTGAATAATATTCCATAGTATGCATATGTAGATACATATTTGCTTTATCAATTCATCCATCAATGGATAATTACGTTGTTTCCGTATCTTGGCTCTGGCAGATAGCACTGCAATGAACATGGGAGTATAGATATCTCTTTGACATACTGATTTCATTTTCTTTGAATATATACCAGAAGTGGGGTTGCTAGATTGTATTAATAGTAGTTCTATTTTTAATTTTCTGAGGAATCTCCATACTGTTTCTATAGTGGCTGCACCATTCTACTTTTGTAGATTCTTTATGTGAGTATGCGTTGTGGAAATCAAAAAGAGGGCTAAGCTGGTGAGTCATTCACATGCTTCCAACAATGGCAGTCATTTGGGGATTAACAGGTGACCTTCATAGTCTCACAGACAACAAGGTTAGTAGCCTGCAGGGAGTGGAAACTCAATGCATAATTTTTACAGAATTTAAAAATAACTGCAAGAAGCACAAAATACACATGTTTCAGGAGACACCAGCCTAGAGGTGTTTGGTGATGACATCTGCCTGTTCGTGTTGAGTCCCTGTCAGATTGGTAAGTAAGGGCTTACTGCATTTCTTATTTCCCCAGTGATATTCTAATACTCTGAAATGATTACCTGATACATTTATAAAAGCTGCCAGCCAGGCACGGTGGCTCACACCTGTAATCCCAGCACTTTGGGAGGCTGAGATGGATCAAGAGGTCAGGAGTTCGAGACCAGCCTGACCAACATGGTGAAATTCCATCTCTACTAAAAATACAAAAGTTAGCCAAGCATGCTGGCATGCACCTATAATCCCAGCTACTCAGGAGGCTGAGGCAGGAGAATAGCTTGAACCCGGGAGGCAAAGGTTGCAGTGAGCCGAGATCACACCACTGCACTCCAGCCTGGGCAACAGAGTGAGACTCCATCTCAAAAATAATAAAATAATAAAATAAAATAAATAAAAATAAAAAAACAAGCTGCCATCAGCTAGACACATTGCCTGGATCTACACAGTAAGATGGCGCTGCCAGTATAGAAAGTGCACTAGCAGTGCCATCTTACTATGTTGTCTACAGATAACTCAGAGAGGACTGGATGCTACCCTGGCCCAGCTGCTTTGCAACTATGCATAGTGTTTTTTCTGTGAACAGAAACCATCATCTCAATGTCTAAGAGGGGGTGAGTTCCAGAAGTCTCAGCCCAGAACCTCCACATCTACCCAGGCTGCAATCAGAATGCATCCAGGACTTGGTGAAAGCTGCTGAGAAAAGACACATTATTTTCTGGTAGATGTAAACCTGGAGGGACATGAGGCTGGAACTGCAGCAGCCCATGCTGCCTCCACCTACGAAGATCTTGTATGACAATGGAACGCATACAGCAGAAGGCAAGAAATGAAGTTCCATATAAACTATATCCTGAGGAACCCCTGGATTCAGCTAGACCTGAAGCCCATTCTGCCCCAAGTACTTTACCTACACAAACTGTACCTTTTTTGTTGCTTAAGCCAATTTGAATTAGATTTTCTGTCACTTGCAAATGTAAGAGGCCAAACAGTTATAGTTCACAATTTCAGGACCATGTGTTGTTAATTTTGGCCTTCCTGCTTTGTAGAATAGCATCTAAAGTAAAGCAGACACTGAAGAGGAAGGAAGGAAGGAAGGAAGGAAGGGAGGGAGGGAGGGAGGGAGGGAGGGGGAGGGGGAGGGAGAGGTGGGAGTCAGAGTGAAAGTTTAAGTTGAACAGCCGACCTGAGAAAGAGGAAGGCTGTAAATGGATGGCCTTATAATCTCCACCAAAAAAAAAAAAATGTCTTCTTGTGCCCCAGGTGGCATCACCCACGAAATAAAATAGTCTATTAGGCTTATCCGTGTCTCCCATGGGTAGGCACTTTTGTAATTAAATAACCACCTTTAAAACTCTTACTATTTTGAAAGAAAGTAATTTAACTAATTTTAATTGGATGGTGAATTACACAGACCAGTGGATTTTGATAAACAAGTCTGTTCTAAATGGATACACTAGAAAAACCATTTCTAAAATAATTAATACTGAATTAGATTCCATGCTCAGGCCTCATTTGCAATCCACTACAAAGGATATTTATACTCCAGAACAGACAATTCTCCCACCTCATAGGAAGTTGTCCCCGGGAGATGAGGGTTATTGTTCCAGTTTCTCTCTGAAACCTGGGCTTTTTGAGGGTTTGGATATCCAGAAAAGCCACAATAGTGAAGCTGACAGATCTTGCTTTTTCTGGGAAATGTACAATTACTGCATGTGCAGGGACAAACAACCCCCCCGCGCAAAAAAAAAAAAGAAAAAACAGCTCAATTCAAAGCATGAAACCTTCCATTTTCATAGAGGAAAAGCCAGCCATTAAAAGTGAAGGAATCTCCCATAGTTCTGGAATCGTGTTTTGTAGGTTTTGGGGGAATATTTTAGTTACACAGGGAAAAGTAAAACAGAACATAGGATGCATAAAGACAAAACTTATTTTTAAAGATCTGAAATGTTTAGCCATGCTTTGCCTCTGAAGAGGCCAATATTCAGACATGCGGATATGGAAAAGAGATCAAAGAAACGTTTACCAAATATAAACAATCTTCAGCTTCCTATTAAAGGATAAAAACAAAGTGAAAACCAATCGTATCAAACCCCAACAACCTTTCCATAGATTCCTATTTGGAAATATACTGAAATAAACCCAATTACACCAGGGCGGAGGTTCTACATTCTAACGAAAGGGACAATGAATAAACATGATCACAGTCATATTGGATTGGGCCCGCCTCACATTGGGATGAGCTCATTGTAGCTACGTAATCTCTGTACAAAACCTTTTTGCAAATTTCTGGTCATTGTTGCATTAACTACGGGGCAAGACAGCACTGCTATGTAGAAAGCAACTGCTGGAAGATGTAGGCAGGAAGTCTAGCTGAAGGCAGTCTTTATAAGCATGCCATATAATAATTTCAGAATGTTAAACAGCTTCTACTAAGACACTGATCATTTTTGAGCCAGGTGAAAATGGATCTCCGTGTTTGCCAATTTTTTCAGGAAATATCAAAATTCAAATTTTTATGTGAAATAGTTGGTTTTGCATGTGGGCTACTATTATGATTCAGAATGTATTTTATGAGACCGCTTGCCAAAGGGAACCCTTCAGAAATCCAGGCTGCATTTCTGCTTCCGAACACCCCTTGGCACCAGTGAATGAAAATTCTGTATTAGATTCCTGTGGCTACCATAACAAAGTGGCTGATATGGTTTGGCTGTGTCCCCACCCAAATCCCACCTTGAATTGTAGCTCCCATAATTCCCACGTGGTGTGAGAGGGACCTGGTGGGAGGTAATTGAATCATGGGACCAGTTTCCCCCATACCGTTCTCGTGGTAGTAAGTCTCACGAGCTCTGACGGTTTTATAAACAGGAACCCCTTTCACTTGGCTCGAATTCTCTCTCTTTGCCAGCTGCCATGTAAGAAGTGCCTTTTGCCTTCCACCATGATTGTGAGGCCTCTCCAGTCACATGGAACTGTGAGTCCATTAAACCTTTTTTTCTTTATAAATTACCCAGTCTCAGGTATGTCTTTATCAGCAGCTTGAGAACAGACTAATACAGAAGCTGCCCCTCATTATCCTTGGGGGATACGTTCCAAGACCCCCAGTGGTTGTTTGAAACTGTAGATAGAGCTGAACCCTACACAAACTATGTGTTTTCCATCTGACAACTGAGTCAGTTAGTACGTGACTACCTGGCAGGCAGTGTACACAGCCTGGATCTGCTGGAAAAAGGAATGATTCACATCCCAGGCAGGACAGAGCAGGATGGTGTGAGACTTCATCACACTACTCAGAATGGTGTGCAATTTTATGTTAACTTTTATTTTAAGTTCAGGCATACATGTGCAGGTTTGTTACATAGGTAAACCTGTGTCATGGGGGTTTGCCATACAGGTTATTTCATTACCCAGGTATTAAGCCTAGTACTCATTAGTTATTTATCCTGATCCTCTCCCTCCTCCCACCCTCCACCCTTTAATAGGACCCAATGTGTGCTGTTTCCCTCTATGTGTCCATGTGTTCTCATCATTTAACTCCCACTTACAAGTGAGAACCTGTGGCATTTGGTTTTCTATTTCTGTGTTAGTCTACTAAGGATAATGGCCTCCAGCTCCATCCATGAATACAAAGTCATGTAATTTTAAAACATGTGAATTTCTGGAATTTTCCATTTAATATTTTCAGATCCTGGTTGACCTTGGATAACTGAAACCACAGAAAGCAAAACTGTGAATAAGAGGAGACTACTGTACCACAAACTCTGCAGCCTAAAACAACAGCAATTTATTATCTTACAGCTCTGGAGGCCAGAAGTCTAAAATCAAGGCATCAGCAGGACCACACTGTTTCTACATATTTGTAGGGAAATCCTTCCTTGTATCTTCCTAGCTTCCAGGAGTTGCCAGCAGTCTTTGTCATTCTTTTGCTTGTAGCTCCACAACAGAGTCTAGCTCTGTCACCCAGGCTAGAGTGCAGTGGTATGATCTCAGCTCACTGCAATCTCCACCTCATCAGTTCAAGCCATTCTCGTGCCTCAGCCTCCCAAGTGGCTGGGATTACAATCGCCCACCACTACGCCCAGCTAATTTTTGTATTTTTAGTAGAGACAGGGTTTCACCATGTTGGCCAGGCTGGTCTCAAACTCCTGACCTCAGGTGATCCGCCAACCTTGGCCTCCCAAAGTGCTAGGATTACAGGCATGAGCCACCATGCCCGGCCCACATGGTCATCTTCTTACAAGGACACCAGCTATATTGAATTAGGGGCCCACACTACTTTAGTATGACCTCATGTGAACGTAACTAATTACCTCTGCAATAACTATTTCCAAATAAATTCACATTCTAAGGACATTCTTAGGACATCAACATATCTTTTGGGGAAGGACATAATTCAGTTCCTAAAAGCCTACCCTCTAGCCCTCCAAAATGTATGCTCTTCCCAGAGTCATGTACCATATTGCAATAGCCCTCAAAGCTTTAATCCATTCCAGCATCAAAAATTTCATCTATATTAGTTATGGGTTAGACTTAGGGTAAGGTCCACCCTGGGGTAAAATTCTACTCATCTGTGGACCTCTGAAACCTAAAGAACAAGTCACCTACAAAGACACAATGGTAGGGGATTTGTGCTCCATGCAGTCATTCAGGGACCTGAGCTCCTTGCATACTGTGGCCCTGCCACCCTCTTAAGCCTCAAACGTCTCTACAATCAACCAACGGAAGAGTAAGAGAAAGAGTGAGGATAAGGCAGGCTTGCCCTCAACCACATCCTCTGAAAGGTTACACACATCATGTCTGCTTTTACACCATGTGCAAGAAATAGTCTCATGGTCTCAGTGGATTTGCAAAAGAGGTGAGAAGTGTGCCCAGGAAGAAGAGAGGAAAGCAGATATTGGTGAACACTAGCAGATTCTGCCACAGAGTCAACTAGATGACCCATAAAAACCTACCTTTTCCCCTGCATTGGTTCTCTTACCCCATCTACTGGCCAAAGTCATCAGAAGACTCTAAGCTCTTGAGGGAAGACAGAGCCACAAGGTGGAAGAAACCTGGGTCTCTGAGTGACTGCCTGACGCCCCTCCCACCACCAGCTGATTGCATTAAACTTAAGTGATAAATAAACTTCACTGGAATAAACTTCTATTAAGTCAAGCCACTGAGATTTTGAGGTTCTCTGTTGCTGCAGCTAATATTATTTTAACAGACACAGGGCAGCCGTGAATAATTGATAGATATCTCTGCAGAAACAGGATGTCTTCAAAACAAAATTCAGTTTCTACTCTAAAAATAAATTTTGTATCTTATTTATTTATTTGGAGATGGAGTCTCACTCTGTCGCCCAGGTTGGAGTGCAGTGGTGCGATCTTGGCTCACTGCAACCTCCGCCTCCCAGGTTCAAGTGATTCTCCTGCCTCAGCCTCTCAAGTAGCTGGGATTACAGGCGCCCACCACCACGTCTAGCTAATTTTTTCTATTTTTAGTACAGACAGGGTTTCACCATGTTGGCCAGGCTGGTCTCAACCTTAGGTGATCTCAGGTGATCTGCCTACCTTGGCCTCCCAAAGTGCTGGGATTACAGGCATGAGCCACTGGGCCTGACTTAAAATAGATATATATTTTTAACTCAAGACATCATTAAAAGGATAATTCCATTATCTATAACTTCTAGTCATTGTGTTTTTAAAGTTCCTGGCATTCAGTCTTGATTGCAACAACCTCTAATATTTATAAGAATGTTAATACTAACATAGTAAGAATAGTCAGACAAACTGGTGACAAAAGGAATAAAATATTAAACACAATAACTAACCAAAATTCTTATAAAAGCCTTGTAAACACTCTGTTGAGATATGCATCACGCTCATTTTATTACCTGCTCTATTAACTATCAAAATGTTTGCGTATTTATTTCTTTCTTGTTAAAGAAAACCTTTTCTTTCTTTGTTATGGGCCATTTACTTTATTATGTATTAAGCCAACAAGAGAAAAATTGATCTGACATTTATTCTAATATGTGATTTAATATACACATGCATGAGTCTTAGATATATATTTTTTTCCTATAACCACAAGCGAAAGTGTTTCTCTCCTACAGGCTACAGGGAAGTTTGTTAATATAGCTTTATAATTGATCCTTCTCTGTGGATGAAATTTCTAATTCAGTTACTGTCATTATAATCCATATACTAATCTCTTACGATATTTTAGTATCCAAAATAAAAATATTGAAAGATTGAAAAATTGGCTAAAATTATCTTTGCAATTAATATTAACATTTATAAGAATGGGATCTTGTATAACCTAGAGAATTACTACATTTAATTTTCTTTACTCTTCTAATCACTGATCCTTTGTGTTGAGGGAGGTGACAGTTTAAGTGTACAATACATAATTGTATGTATATATATATTTATATTATGATGTTATCTTAATGATGTATATTTTTTAATAAAATCCTTTATGACTGAAGACATGCTGCCTCTCCAGGGGCTAGCCAGTTCTTAAAAATAGCCAAGGAACTCAGCCAGGAGCATTTGATATGCAAATAACCCAATCCAGAGCCAGACATCCTCCATCCAGCCCAGACACCTCAGGAGGCAATATTACTCTGCCATTATCATTCCAAGACCCAGGACCCCACAACTAGGGACCACCTATAGCTCAGAGCCTGCTGAAATCATTCAAACTAGCCAATCCTGCCCTGACTTGCTTTTCCCACAGAAACTCCAATAAAGGCTCTAACCTAATGCTTTCCCCCCACTCCTGTCTTCTGCCTCCTGACCATCTTGATGTCTTTCCCACATGTCCCTGTGACAAAGGGCATAACCTGCCTCCTGTCTTTAGGACATACAAGTGTGCAAACATTTTCCTGAGCTTCTCCCTGGTCTCCTCTTGTGCCCGTACCTGACTATCACATAAAAGCATACAGGCAAACCTTAGAGCTATTGCAGGTTCCCCTCCAGACCACTGCAATAAAGCAAGCCACCTGAATGTTTTGGTTTCCAAGTGCATATAAAAGTTATGTTTACACTATACTGCAGTCTATTGAGTCTGCAATAGCATTATGTCTAAAATAACAAGGTACATACCTTAATTTAAAAATTCTTTATTGCTTAAAAAATGCTGATGATCATCTGAGCCTTCAGTCAGTTTTCAAAATAATTCAGTAAATTTTTTGCTGGTGGAGTATCTTGCCTCAATGTTGATGGCTGCTGACTGATCAAGGTGGCAGCTGCTGAAGTTTAGGGTGGCTGTGGCAATTTATTAAAATAAGACAACAATGAAGTTTGCTGCATCAATGGACTCTTCCTTTCATGAAAATATTTTCTGTTGCATAAGACGCTGTTTGATAATATTTTACCCATAGTCGAACTTCTTTTTTTTTAATTTTTTATTTTATTTTATTATTATTATCCTTTAACTTTTAGGGTACATGTGCACAATGTGCAGGTTAGTTACATATGTATTCATGTGCCATGCTGGTGTGCTGCACCCATTAACTCGTCATTTAGCATTAGGTATATCTCCTAAAGCTATCCCTCCACCCTCCCCCCACCCCACAACAGTCCCCAGAGTGTGATGTTCCCCTTCCTGTGTCCATGTGCTCTCATTGTTCAATTCCCACTTATGAGTGAGAATATGCGGTGTTTGGTGTTTTGTTCTTACGATAGTTTACTGAGAATGATGATTTCCAATTTCATCCATGTCCCTACAAAGGACATGAACTCATCATTTTTTATGGCTGCATAGTATTCCATGGTGTATATGTGCCACATTTTCTTAATCCAGTCTATCATTGCTGGACATTTGGGTTGGTTCCAAGTCTTTGCTATTGTGAATAGTGCCGCAATAAACATACGTGTGCATGTGTCTTTATAGCAGCATGATTTATAGTCCTTTGGGTATATACGCAGTAATGGGATGGCTGGGTCAAATGGTATTTCTAGTTCTAGATCCCTGAGGAATTGCCACTCTGACTTCCACAATGGTTGAACTAGTTTACAGTCCCACCAACAGTGTAAAAGTGTTCCTATTTCTCCACATCCTCTCCAGCACCTGTTGTTTCCTGACTTTTTAATGATTGCCATTCTAACTGGTGTGAGATGGTATCTCACTGTGGCTTTGATTTGCATTTCTCTGATAGCCAGTGATGGTGAGCATTTTTTCATGTGTTTTTTGGCTGCATAAATGTCTTCTTTTGAGAAATGTCTGTTCATGTCCTTCGCCCACTTTTTGATGGAGTTGTTTGATTTTTTCTTGTAAATTTGTTTGAGTTCATTGTAGATTCTGGATATTAGCCCTTTGTCAGATGAGTAGGTTGCAAAAATTTTCTCCCATTTTGTAGGTTGCCTGTTCACTCTGATGGTAGTTTCTTTTGCTGTGCAGAAGCTCTTTAGTTTAATTAGATCCCATTTGTCTATTTTGGCTTTTGTTGCCATTGCTTTTGGTGTTTTGGACATGAAGTCCTTGTCCATGCCTATGTCCTGAATGGTAATGCCTAGGTTTTCTTCTAGGGTTTTTATGGTTTTAGGTCTAACGTTTAAGTCTTTAATCCATCTTGAATTAATTTTTGTATAAGGTATAAGGAAGGGATCCAGTTTCAGCTTTCTACATATGGCTAGCCAGTTTTCCCAGCACCATTTATTAAATAGGGAATCCTTTCCCCATTGCTTGTTTTTCTCAGGTTTGTCAAAGATCAGATAGTTGTAGATATGTGGTGTTATTTCTGAGGGCTCTGTTCTCTTCCATTGATCTATATCTCTGTTTTGGTACCAGTACCATGCTGTTTTGGTTACTGTAGCCTTGTAGTATAGTTTGAAGTCAGGTAGCGTGATGCATCCAGCTTTGTTCTTTTGGCTTAGGATTGACTTGGCGATGCAGGCTCTTTTTTGGTGCCATATGAACTTTAAAGTAGTTCTTTCCAATTCTGTGAAGAAAGTCATTGGTAGCTTGATGGGGATGGCATTTAATCTATAAATTACCTTGGGCAGTATGGTCATTTTCACGATATTGATTCTTCCTACCCATGAGCATGGAATGTTCTTCCATTTGTTTGTATCCTCTTTTATTTCATTGAGCAGTGGTTTGTAGTTCTCCTTGAAGAGGTCCTTCACGTCCCTTTAAGTTGGATTCCTAGGTATTTTATTCTCTTTGAAGCTATTGTGAATGGGAGTTCACTCATGATTTGGCTCTGTTTGTCTGTTACTGGTGTATAAGAATGTTTGTGACTTTCGTACATTGATTTTGTATCCTGAGACTTTGCTGAAGTTGCTTATCAGCTTAAGGAGATTTTGGGCTGAGACAATGGGGTTTTCTAGATATACAATCATGTCATCTGCAAACAGGGACAAGTTGACTTCCTCTTTTCCTAATTGAATACCCTTTATTTCCTTCTCCTGCCTAATTGCCCTGGCCAGAACTTCCAACACTATGTTGAATAGGAGTGGTGAGAGAGGGCATCCCTGTCTTGTGCAAGTTTTCAAAGGGAATGCTTCCAGTTTTTGCCCATTCAGTATGATATTGGCTGTGGGTTTGTCATAGATAGCTCTTATTATTTTGAGATACGTCCCACCAATACCTAATTTATTGAGAGTTTTTAGCATGAAGTGTTGTTGAATTTTGTCAAAGGCCTTTTCTGCATCTATTGAGATCATCATTTGGTTTTTGTCTTTGGTTCTGTTTATATGCTGGATTACATTTATTGGTTTGCGTATATTGAACCAGCCTTGCATCCCAGGGATGAAGCCCACTTGATCATGGTGGATAAGCTTTTTGATGTGCTGCTGGATTTGGTTTGCCAGTATTTTATTGAGGATTTTTGCATCAATGTTCATCAAGGATATTGGTCTAAAATTCTCTTTTTTGGTTGTGTCTCTGCCCAGCTTTGGTATCAGGATGATGCTGGCCTCATAAAATGAGTTAGAGAGGATTCCCATAGTCGAACTTCTTTCCAAATTGGAATACATTCTCTCAAACCCTGCTCCTGCTTTATCAGCTGAATTTATAAAATATTATAAATCCTTTGTTGTCATTTCAACAATGTTCACAGCATTTTCTCCATGAGTAGATTATATCTCAATCAACCACTTTCGTGGCTCATCCATAAGCAACAACTCTTTATCCACTTTAGTTTGATCATAAGATGGCAGCAATTCAGTCACATCTTCAGGCTCTACTTCTAATTCTAATTCTTTTGCCATCTCCACATCCGCAGTGCCTTCCTCCACTGAAGTCTTGAACTTCTCAAAGTCAGCCATAAGTGTTGGAAGTCCTGTTAATATTGACACTTTGACCTCACCTATGAATCACCAGTGTTCTTAATGACATCTAAAATGGTGCATTCATTCCCAAACATGTTTGATTTACTTTGCCCAAATCCATCAGAGGAATCACTATGTATGGCAGCTAACATTATGAAATGTATTTCTTAAATTATAAGACATGACAGTCAAAATTACTCCTTGAACCATGGGCTACAGAATGGACGTTGTGTTAGCAGGCATGAAACAGTATTAATCTCCTTGTACATCTCCATCAGAGCTCTTGGATGACCAGGTGCATTGTCAAGGAGCAACAATGCTTTGAAAGGAATATTTTTTTCTGACAGGTAGGTCTCAACAGTGGGCTTAAAATATTCTGCAAACCATACTGTATACAGGTGTGCTGTCATCTGGGCTTCTTGTTTCATTTATAGAGCACAGGCAGAGAAGAGTTAGCACAATTCTTCAGGGCCCTAGGATTTTCCAAATGATAAAGGAGCATTGGCTCCAACTTAAATCCACCAGCTGCATTAGCCCTTAACAAGATAGTTAGCCTGTCCCCTGTTTGGAAGCCAGGCATTGACTTCTCCCCTCCTGCTGTGAATGTCCTAGATGACATCTTCTTCCAGCAGAAGGCTGTTTCCTCTACATTGAAAATCTGTTGTCTAGTGTAGTCAGCCTCATCGATGATGTTAGCTAGATCTTCTGTGTAACTTGCTGCAGCTTCTCCATCAGCACTTGCTGTTTCACCTTGCACTTTTTTTTTTAGATGGAGTTTTGCACTGTTGCCCTGGCTGGAGTGCAATGGCATGATCTCAGCTCACGGCAACCTCTGCCTCCTGGGTTCAAGTGATTCTCCTGCCTCAGCCTCCTGAGTAGCTGAGATTACAGGTGCCCACTACCACACCCAGCTAATTTTTTTGTATTTTTAGTAGAGATGGGGTTTCACTATATTGGCCAGGCTGGTCTTGAACTTCTGACCTCATAATCTGCCCGCCTGGGCCTCCCAAAGTGCTGGGATTATAGACATGAACCACCACGCCCGGCCCATCTTGCACTTTTATGTTATAGAGACAAGGTCTTTCCTTATACATCATGAACCAACCTCTTCTAGCTTCAAACTTTTCTTCTGTAGCTTTCTCGACGATCTCAGCCTTCATAGAATTGAAGGGAGTTAGGGCCTTGCTCTGAATTAGGCTTTGCCTTAAGGAAATATTGAGGCTCATTTGATCTTCTTTCCAGACTGCTTAAACTTCCTCCATATCAGCACTAAGGCTGTTTTGCTTTCTTATCATTCATATGTACACTGGAGTAGCACTTTTAATTTCCCTTAAAGAATGTTTCCCTTGCAATCACAACTTGTTGGAAAAATGGCATCAATAAACTTGCTCAACATAGAGTTTCCACAAACCTTCAATTTGTAAAAACCACAGTGTCTATAACACACAGTAAAGAGAAGTTCAATGAAACGAGGAATTTTTCCTTTGAAATCACAACTTGGTTAACTGTTCGGCACAAAAGGCCTAACTAGTTTTCAGCCTGTCTCCACCTTCAACACATCTTCCTCACTAAGCTTAATTATTTCTTGTATTTTATTTAAAGTGAGAGATGTGTGACCCTTTCTTTCATTTGAACACTTAGAGGCCATTGCAGAGTTACTAATTGGCCTAATTTCAATACTGATGTGTCTCAGGGGATAAAGAGGCCCTAGGAGAGGGAGAGAGATAGGTGAACAGCTAGTTGGTAGAGCAGTCAGGGCACATACCACATGTATCAAATTAAGTTTGTCATCTTATATGGGCATGGTTCATGGCAACCCAAAATAATTACACTAGTAACATCAAAGATGGCTGATCACAGATAACCATAACAGATACAATAATGAAGAAAAAGCTTGGGCTGGGTGCAGTGGCTCACGCCTGTAATCCCAGTACTTTGGGAGGCCAACGAAGAAGGATCACAAGGTCAGGAGATCGAGACCATCCTGGCCAACATGGTGAAACCCCATCTCTACCAAAAATACAAAAATTAGCCAGGTGTGGTGGGGCAGGCCTGTAGTTCCAGCTACTCGGGCGGCTGAGGCAAGACAATCACTTGAACCCTGGAGGCAGAGGTTGCAGTGAACAGAGATCATGCCACTGCACTCCAGCCTGGCAACAGAGTGAGACTCTGTCTCAAAAGAAAAGAAAAAGCTTAAAGTATTGCAGGAATTACCAAATTGTGATACAGAAGCACAAAGTGAGCACATGATGCTGGAAAAATGGCACTGACAGATGTTCAACACAAAGTTGCCAGAAACCATCAATTTTTAAAAAACACAGTGTCTATGAAGCAGTCAAGAGAAGTTCAATGAAACGAGGCATGCCTGTAGAAAACAGTCATACCCAGCCTGGATGCAACATACCTGCCATGAGCGCAGGTTCTGGATTTAGATGGCATGGGTGTAAATCTAGGCTCCACATCTTACACACTTGGGTTGTTACCTTAGGAAATTTACTGCAGTAGAATTACAGTGGCTGTGAGGTTGAAGGCCACATGAGAAGGGTAAAGTTAAGAGAAATTCAGCTTGTAGTTTTGTGGAGAAATTAAATAAGAACTCTGATGCAGCTTTGCCTGAAGGCCCGCTGCTACAGTTCTTTTACATTTACGTGAACCAATAAATTCTCTCTGTTGTTTAGGACAGACTGATAACAATGTTGTGTGTCACCAAAAGTAACCTACTAAGTCCTAACCTACTAAGTCCACATCTGATATGGTTTGGCTGTGTACCCACTGAAATCTCATCTTGAATTGTAGCTCCCGTAATTCTCACGTGTCATGTGAGGGACCCCGTGGGAAATAATTGAACAATGGGGGCAGTTTCCCCCCATACTTTTCTCGTGATAGTGAATAAGTCTCATGAGATCTGATAATTGTATAAGGGGTTTCCCTTTTTCACTTGGCTGTCATTCTTTCTTTCCCTGGTGCCATGTA